>NC_060190.1:28667153-28832153 GCF_021184085.1 Oncorhynchus gorbuscha
TTAGTCATTTCAACCATAATTTCCTCTATCAGTACTGGACAGCTTTATGACATCAAATGGACTTTGGTGGTCAAGATGTGTTGGTATCTGTTCTGATGGAGCAAAAAGTACAGTTAACCAGCATGGCTACCACAGCATTCTGCAGCGATACACCATCCCATCTGGTTTGCCCTTAGTGGGACTATCTTTTTGTTTTTCAACAGGGGCCTCATTTATAAATTGGACTTAAGATCAATTTTGATCTTAACCCTCCTGTTGTGTTCCCGTCGAATTGGAACCATTTACAAGTTTTCTCTCTGAAAAGTGTAGTTCATCTGATTGTCATAAGGTTCCATGACTTTGTCCACACAGGGTATCTGAACACACAAAATACATTTTGATCTTTTTCATTACATTTTGGGTGTATTATTTAACTTTTGTACACCTGTGGTGTTCCCAGTCAAAAATGACTGGTCATTAGAAATGAATGGGTGAGACTACAATTAGTGCATAAAATTAAGTTCAGGTACATGACCATTCATCTGATGAATACACTTCCTCTCCCAGACCCACACATGCATGTGTGTTTGAGCATACACACACACACACCTCACTCCCCTTCTTGGCTTCCATGGCAACCCCCACGTGAACCACCAGTTGGCATTCTCACAAACATTCACAACATTATAGAACTTTATAGAACTTTTCTCGCAGCTCTGGTATATAAAGCTTCTTTGAGGCCTTGCTCAAAATTAATTCTGTGGCAGCACAATGACCAAACTATATACTGTATGTGAGGCTCTTGATCATATCTCTAATCATGACACTGGTGCGGAGGAGAGAGGCCAGGTAACTGACAGTGAAGATGCATTAGAGGAGGAAGTGTCAGAAGTTGAAGACAACACAGAATAGGATCCAGATCAAAAGACAACCGATTTGGAACAATCCAGTGATGAGGAAGAGGGCCCTGCTGAGGTTGTTACATTCTGGTCAAAGAATGTGACATTTCTTCTGGTCTTCATCCCTACCTGAGAGGAGAGGTCGGCTGTCGGCTGAAAATGTTATCAGGATGACCCCAGGGCAAACGAGATACGCCATATCCCGGATTGATGACATAAAATCATTTTCTATTACCAGATTGTTTTAGCTGCACCATAGAAATAAAACATGTTGTTGTTCGGTGAAATGCTCATTGAACTTGTGAACAATATGGAGTCAATTCTATTCATTTGAATATGTAAATATTAACTTTAGATGTGATAAATTAAAACAACGCTTTGATGCAATTTTTTTAACGTTACTATTTTATGGTCTTTGGCTATGCCGGATTAAGTGATATGACATGCTATTCTATAAAATCATTTATCCGTAATTAATATTACCTGATTGAGCTAATCATGAAAATGTAATTAACTAGAGACTCAGGGCACCACAAAATAATATTTATAGAGCTGTTATCTTCCGAATAAACTCTTAAAGACCTAGCAATATTTTACATCAATAGCAGTCAATATTAATCGTCACCTTAATTCAGTCTCATCTGAAAGTTGTAAATTCTTGGTTATCTTCACGAACCTGGCTAACAAGTGTAATGAACTTCGTCTGTTGTTTGTAGAGAGTCAGACCGAAATGCAGCGTGTAGGTTACTCATGACTTATAATGAAGAATAATGCGGTACATGAAATAACTGAAAATACAAAAACAACAAACGAGTGAAACTAATACAGCCTATCTGGTGACTAACACTAAGACAGGTACAATCACCCACGAAATACAACGCGCACTCAGGCTGCCTAAATACGGTTCCCAATCCGAGACAACGAGAATCAGCTGACTCCAATTAGGAATCGCCTCAGGCAGCCAAGCCTAACTAGACACACCCCTAATAATACACACTCCCAATTAATACAAACCCCAATACGAAATACAACATATAAACCCATGTCACACCCTGGCCTACCCAAACATATAACAAAAACACAAGATACAATGACCCAGACGTGACAGAACCCCCCCCCCCCCCTAAGGTGCGGACTCCGGGACGCACCTCAAGAGCATAGGGAGGGTCCGGGTGGACGTCTGTCCATGGTGGCGGTTCTGGCTCGGGACGTGGACCCCACTCCATAAATGTCCTAGTTCCTCCCCTTCGCGTCCTAGGATAATCCACCTTCTCCGCCGACCATGGCCTAATAGTCCTCACCCTGATCCCCACATAACTGAGGGGCAGCTCGGGACCGAGGGGCAGCTCGGGACCGAGGGGCAGCTCGGGACAGAGGGGCAGCTCGGGACAGAGGGGCAGCTCGGGACAGAGGGGCAGCTCGGGACAGAGGGGCAGCTCGGGACAGAGGGACAGCTCGGGACAGAGGGGCAGCTCAGGATAGAGGGGCAGCTCAGGATAGAGGGGAAACTCAGGATAGAGGGGCAGCTCAGGACAGCAGGGCAGCTCAGGACAGAGGGGCAGCCCGGGACAGAGGGGCAGCCCGGGACCGAAGCAGCCCAGTACTAAGGGGAAGCCCGGTACTGAGAGGGAGCCCAGTACAGAGAGGAAGCCTAGTACTGAAAGGAAGCTCAGTACTGAGAGGAAGCTCAGGCAGGTAGTAGGCTCCGGTAAATCCCGGCTGGCTGGTGGACCTGGATGATTCAGGTTGTCTGGCCGATCTAGAAGATCTTGGCAGACTGGCACTTCTGGTGGATCCTGGCAGACTGGCACTTCTGACGGATCCTGGCAGACTGGTGACGCTGGGCCGACTGGCGGCGCTGGGCAGACAGGAGACTCCGGCAGCGCAGGAGAGGAGAAAAGCTCTGGTTGCGCTGAACAGGCGAGGCGCACTGGACGCGCTGGGCCGACTGGTAGCACTGGTGGCGCTGGACAGACAGGAGACTCCGGCAGCGCAGGAGAGGAGAAAGGCTCTGGCTGCGCTGAACAGGCTGGAGACTCCGATAGCACAGGAGGGGAGAAAAGCACTGGCTGTGCTGAACAGGCGATGCGCACTGGACGCGCTGGGCCGACTGGGAGCACTGGTGGCGCTGGACAGACAGGAGACTCCGGCAGCGCAAGAGAGGAGAAAGGCTCTGGCTGCGCTAAACAGGCGGGAGACTCCGATAGCGCAGGAGAAGAGAACAGCTCTGGTTGCGCTAAACAAGCGGGAGACTCCGGCAGCGCAGGAGGGGAGAAATGCACTGGCTGCGCTGAACAGGCGAGGCGCACTGGAGGCCTGGTGCGTGGTGCTGGAACTGGTGGTACTGGCGCGAGGACACGCACAGGAAGCCTGGTGCGGGGAGCTGCTACCGGAGGACTGGTGTGTAGAGGTGGCTCTGGATAGACCGGACCGTGCAGGCGCACTGGAGCTCTAGAGCACCGAGCCTGCCCAAGCTTACCTGGCTCGATGCCCACTCTAGCCCGGCCAATAGGAAGGGCTGGTATGTGTCGCAACTGGCTCTGCACCCGCACTGGAAACACCGTGCGCTCCATAGCATAACACGGTGCCTGCCCGGTCTCTCTAGCCCAACGGTGAGCACAGGGAGTATGCGCAGGTTTCCTACCTGGCATAACTATTCTCCCTTTTAGCCCCCCCCAATATTTTTGGGGGGGTGACTTTCCGGTTTCCAACCGCGTCGCCGTGCTGCCTCCTCATACATGCGCCTCTCCGCTTTAGCTTCCTTTATTTCCTCCTTGGGACGGCGATATTCTCCCGGCTGCTCCCAGGGTCCTTGACCGTCTAATTCCTCCTCCCATGTCCAAATCTCCAAATGATGCATTCTCTCCCATTGCAACTGCTCTTCACGATTAACAGGGAGAGTAGGCTCAGGTCTGTTTCCTGACTCAGCCACTCTCTCTCTGCGCTTTCCCCTGTTACCTTCAGTTTTCGCTCTGTATAGCAATGCTTTCCTTCTCGATTCCATACATGTATAGCCCTCTTCGCATTGCAGGCGGGCTCCTGCACTCACTCTGGGTCGGCCGCCCACCTGTCGATTTCTTCCCACGTCGTATAATCCCTGCTTCTGCCGTCCATAGCGTCCTCCTTTAGATCCTGCCAGTTCACACGCTGCTCGGTCTGTGAATGGTGGTGGGTGATTCTGTAATGAACTTCGTCTGTTGTTTGTAGAGAGTCAGACCGAAATGCAGCGTGTAGGTTACTCATGACTTATAATGAAGAATAATGCGGTACATGAAATAACTGAAAATACAAAAACAACAAACGAGTGAAACTAATACAGCCTATCTGGTGACTAACACTAAGACAGGTACAATCACCCACGAAATACAACGCGCACTCAGGATGCCTAAATACGGTTCCCAATCCGAGACAACGAGAATCAGCTGACTCCAATTAGGAATCGCCTCAGGCAGCCAAGCCTAACTAGACACACCCCTAATAATACACACTCCCAATTAATACAAACCCCAATACGAAATACAACATATAAACCCATGTCACACCCTGGCCTACCCAAACATATAACAAAAACACAAGATACAATGACCAAGGCGTGACAACAAGTTGAATCAGCAATACAAAATTGGGTTTAATTATTGATTTACTAAATACCTAACTAATCACACAGAATTACACATACACATAATTAATCATAACTTGATTACAAATTACGTCATAAAGGAAAACGTCCCTAGCAGGCGGAACAGATATGACAGCTTGTTACACAAAAGAAAAGGGGCTGGGTTTGAGTGAAAGAGCGGGAAGACTGAGTAACAAAGGAAGAAGCCGTGCTATCGTAAATACAGTATCTTATGCATTCTAAATTACTGCCCATTTGGAAAAGGAAAATGCAATAAATATTTACTCTGAGCTGCGCTTCGTTAGGTTGGTGGTAGATGGAAGGCCGTGTTGCCAAACCGAGTCCTTTGTCCTTTGTCCTTTGAAGAATGTCTCTGGTGGTTAAATGGATACATTGTAGTAACGCCGTTGTGTGATAGACGGAATACTCTGTCTGTTCCTTCCTAACCCTCGTTTGCAGCTGCTGTTGCTAACTCAATGGCTAGGAGGTATCACTTCTGTAGTCAATAAGAGTTCAAAGTTCATACCATTCACAACCAAAGCACACGCTGATGTTGGCTTTGTTTTGTAGTTATTATCTGAATCATTCTGACATCGGACCGTCGTCCTCACATCCTCGGAACAGGAGGTTACATTTTCGTCAAGTGCTTATATAGTGGAGGGAGAAAAGGGGTGTGTTTCATAGTTTACAACCTATGTCTCTTCACGTGGGCGGGCCACTGAGTCGGGCCTAATTCACTAATGAAAACCCAATTCTCACATTTTAGAAGCTAAAATCACATTTCATCCTATCACAAATAATTTCATATTCAAACATTTAAATTGAACAACAATTCCATGTGAATCCGATAATCTGATGTGTAGACTTTACACTGTTGAGTTTATGTCATCTTATCATTGATGAGAATGTCTCAGATGACAACCGAACTGACATCATATTCATTAAGTACCACTGCATATGTTCAATTGGTCGGATTACCAGAATATAGTTCATTTCCCCCACCTTCTGATGTTCCCAGAATCTCTATGCTAACCAAGGGGTTTTCAAATGTAATATCAGTAGGGTAGAGAGAGGAAAAGGGGGGGGGGGTATTTATGACTGTCATAAACCTACCCCCAGGCCAACGTCATGACACTATGCAAGACATGAAGTATCACTAGTATGTACTCATTATTTTATTTACTGATTGTTGCACTTTTGCGGGTTACTGGCACATACTCTTGTAAGAGGATGACGGCACGTTGGCCCATGGTGGTGTTCTTCAACATCCTAGACGTGTCGGCCTACAACGCTTTTGTGGTGTGGATGGAGGTGAATCCAGGCTGGAAGCAGGGGAAATTCTTCAAGAGGAGACTACCCCTAGAAGAGTTGGGGAAAGCCATGGTGGCACCTCTCATTCAAAGGCGCCAACACCTTCCTCGAACACCATCCTCGGCTGGATTGGTGAGAGATATAGAAGGGCCAGAAGCTAGATCTATGTCTGCCAGAGACAGGAGAGACAAAAGGAAGAGGTGCAATCTGTGTGCACCAAGACATGTCAAAACGAGCATTATGTGCCAAAAATGCAGAGCATATATTTGCAAGGCACATGCAACAACCACCAGGGATTATCCAACATGTGCATGGGAACACACAAAATGGAACCACCATTGATTGACAGATTGTGAACACTTGAATGCTTTTGTTATTGTTAGTAATACTGTTATTGTCACTGTTGTTCTTTAATGTGTTCAGACATTCATTTTGTAATATGGTAAAGTGTTCATGTGTAGTTTTGGGCCTATGTCCTTTCTTTACTAATTATATCATACAGGTCAGTTTTGACCAGTGTCACGACTCTGACCGAAGGACACTCCCTTCCTGTTCGGGTGGCGCTCGGCGGTCGTCGTCGCCGGCCTATTAGCTGCTACTGATTATTTCCTCAGCATTCAGCATTTCTCAGTGCATTAAAATAGCACTCCCCTGAACTCTCTGCTTCCTGCGCCTGACTCCTCACCCACTACACTCAGACCGTTACAGAATCCCGCACCTCTGGAATGGAGTCAGCAGGAGCAACAGCCACTCCCCTCCCATTGATGGAAGAGAGGGTTCTACATCACACCACCGTTCTCCATCGGATAGGAACGGCGATGGGAGAGAAGCGGTTTTCTCTCTCCACCTTCGACCCCCCCTCTTCAGGACTCCCCATCTCTCGACTCCAGCACCCTCCGTCTTACGCTCCCGGGGGTCTATGATGGAGCGGCAGCGGGGTGCCAGGGGTTCTTACTCCAGCTAGAACTGTACCTGGCCACCGTCAGACCTACTCCCTCGGGAGCGGAGAGGGTGAATGTCCTCATTTCTACCCCGAGTTTTCTCGCCTCTTCCGTCCTCCAGATGGCCGAGCGGCGGGAGAACGACTATTCCATCTTCGGCAGGAGAAAAGGAGCGCCCAGGATTACGCGTTGGAGTTCCGTACCTTGGCAGCAGGATCCGGGTGGAACGACAGGGCCCTTATCGACCACTACAGGTGTAGTCTCTGGGAGGACGTCCGCAGGGAGCTAGCGTGTCGGGACACCGCTCTTTCCTTGGATGAGCTAATTGACATGTCCATCCGACTGGACAATCTGCTGGCTACCGGAGAGGGTCCTGTGTGTTCCACCACCCAGCATCTCCACTCCTGTTCCGATGGAGTTGAGAGGGGCTTTGCTGAGTGGTACCGGAGGAGGAGGCTCCCTCTGCACCAACTGTGGTCGGAGAGGACACACGGCCGATCGGTGCTGGGGGGGGTCCTTCTGGGAGTCGAGATGGCAGGTGGAACATTTCTCGATCACCCCAGGTGAGTCAGCACCAAACTCACCCAGAATCCCCTGTTGGTCACATGTTTGTCTTGATTTTTTTTCTTAAAAATGTCCCCTCTTCCCAGCATAGGGCGCTAGTCGATTCAGGCGCAGCTGGGAACTTTATGGATCGTGGACTTGCTATTAAATTAGGTGTTCCGCTTGTGCCGATAGATTCTCCCTTTCCTGTGCACTCCCAAGATAGCCGGCCATTAGGGTCAGGGGTGGTCAGGGAGACCACAATCCCACTGGACATGGTAACGCAGGGGAATCATAGGGAGCGCATCAGTCTCTATATTATTGATTCACCTGCATTTCCAGTGGTGTTAGGGATTCCCTGGCTGGCCTGGCACAATCCTAATATTTTGTGGACAGGGGGTTCTCCAGGGGTGGTCAGATGAGTGTTCTGGAAGGTGTCTGGGAGTTTCCGTCGGTGCCACCTCGGTGGAAAGTCCAGACCAGGGTCCCACAGTGTGCATTCCCCTCGAGTATGCCAATTTGGCAATCGCTTTTAGTAAAAAGAAGGAGGCATTATTCACCCATGTCTTCCGGCACTACGGGGTGCTGGAGGACATCGTTTCTGATCGGGGCGTCTGGGGGTCTCGGTCAGCCTGACCTCCGGTTATCACCCCGAAAGTAATGGGCAGGTGGAGAGAGTAAACCAGGATGTGGGTAGGTTTCTGTGGTCGTACTGCCAGGACCGGCCAGGGGAGTGGGCGAGATACATCCCCTGGGCTGAAATGGCCCAGAACTCATTACGCCACTCCTCTACTGATGTGTCCCCCTTTCAGTGTGTGTTGGGGTACCAGCCGGTCCTGGCACCGTGGCATCCGAGCCAGACCGAGTCTCCTGCGGTGGAGGAATGGGTGCAGCGCTCCAAAGAAACCTGGAGGGCCGTCCAGGAATCCCTTCAACAGTCTAGTGGACGGCGGAAAAGGAGTGCTGACCGCCACCGCAGTGAAGCCCCCGTGTTTGTACCAGGGGACAGGGTCTGGCACTCGACCCGAAACATGCCCTTCTGCGTGCCCTGCCGGAAGCTTGGGCCGCAGTGTGTAGGGCCGTTCAAAGTCCTGAGGAGAATAAACGAGGTGTGTTATTGATTACAACTCCCTTCCTATTATCGTATTAACCCCTCGTTTCATGTGTCTCTCCTCAGGCCGGTGGTAGCTGGTCCCCTATAGGACGGTGAGGTGCTGGAGGTCCCTCCTCCCCATCTGGACATCGAGGGGTCCCCGGCGTATACGATACGGGTCATTCTGGACTCGAGACGCCGGGTGAGGGGCCTGCAGTACCTCGTGGACTGGGAGGGGTACGGTCCGGAGGAGAGGTACTGGGTACCCACCAGGGACATTTTGGATCCGTCAATGTTGAGGGATTTCCATCGCCTCCATCCGGATCGCCCTGCGCCTCGTCCTCCGTGTCGACCTCGAGGCCGGTGTCGGCGCGCTGCTGGAGCCACGCGTCAATGGGGGGGGGGGTACTGTCCCGACTCCAACCGAAGGACACTCCCCTTCCTGTTCGGGTGGCACTCGGCGGTCGTCGTTGCCGGCCTACTAGCTGCTACTGATTATTTCCTCCCCCTCCTTATGTGTTGATTGAGTGCACCTGTTTTGAGTTAGGTAGTAAGGCTTTATTAGTCAGCCGGCCCGCAGGGTTCCTTGTGCGGGATTAATTATTGTGATCGTCTGTTTGGTGTACTTGTGTGCACGTCTATGGGTTTTGTGTTTTCCCATTTTGTGGGTATTTCCTGGACAGTTTAGGAAATACCCACAAAATGCCCCTGTTTGGGGCATTTGTTCGTTCAGTACGCCCTGTGTTTTTGTGAGGGTTGGCTTATGGTCAGCGTTTCTCAGTGCATAAGAATAGCACTCCCCTGAACTCTCTGCTTCCTGCGCCTGACTCCTCACCCACTACACTCAGACCGTTACAACCAGGAACATAACAGATATTATTTTGTGCCACTATATAACCATTTGAAATGTTTTCAAAAAAAATATCCTTGTTAAACTTTGACACAAAGAGGTCTGTTATAAATAGCACAATATGTTTCATCTGAGTATTTGTTATAGTCAAAATAATCCATACATTAAAAACGAGTTGTATGAGCTCAGGTCAATGAGGCCTACAAGCCATAAATAGCAAATATAAATTCAAAACTTGTAATGTTCACATAGATATTTTTTATATTTATGTATTTAACACAACATTAGGTGATAATATATGTTGTTATGCAGGTGAATGAGGACCCAAAAGCGACTTGGCGAAAACAGAGTCTTTAATCCAGTAAAGTAAATATACAATCATAAAGCACAATTCCACTCGTAATGACGAGAACAGACTGGAGACTCGATCATGAACTGCAGGTTGCCTCGGGAAGGCACTTGAACGTAGCAGACTCAGACACCTGCTCACCACGCAGCATCTGAGGGAAACACGACACGACAGGGCGATACACAGACACAGCACGGTGAACAATAGACAAGGATCCGACAGGGCAGAAACGGAAAACAAGGGGAGAAATAGGGACTCTAATCAGGGGAAAAGATAGGGAACAGGTGTGGGAAGACTAAATGATTGATTAGGGGAATAGGAACAGCTGGGAGCAGGAACGGAACGATAGAGAGAAGAGAGAGAGGAAGGGAGAGAGAAAAAGGGGAACGAACCTAAAAAGACCAGCAGGGGGAAAACGAACAGAAGGAAAAGCAAAATGACAAGACAATATAAGACAAAACATGACATATGTATTATATTGGATTTATAATCAGCTATAATGGGGCGGTCCACTTTCCACTAGCATTGCAACAACATGTGAACAGATTTCAAGGGGACATCTCAGTAACTGTAGTGCCCATTAGTAGTGCAAGTTTGTTTGACAAGAACATTTGGGTATGCAATTTCAAATCCATATAAAAAATGTTGGCCAGTTTTAAGAATGAATGGTTTCCCTCCCTAATCAAAGGTGACATGTGTGGTGCTCCACAACATAGCCCTGAGGCATGGTATTGAAATGGATGCAGAGAATAGAATGGACCCCCAAGAGCCTCCTAACCCACCACCCAATGGAGCACCTTCCCCGGCTGATGCAGTGAGAAGGAGCCGGCAACTCATAGAGAGATTGGTGGTAAGAAACAGAATGCCAGACAATATACAAAGCATAGGTTTTTTATTCATGTTGTGGAAAACGTTCACCAATTGCATTTTGCAAATGAATCAAAACCCTGCGTATTCTTCATAGTTCAGTCACAATCTGCCCAACTAATGAATGTGTTCAACTCGTTCTGGTCGTTCTGGGTTTTCAGGACTGAGGCGGTCAACACGCGAACTGTGGACGCAGACGTGGATGGACCCTCGACACCTGTGGCCAAACCTTCCCCCTTAGTCCTGGCACCTGCTGATTTGGGAGCCTCACACACTTTATCCCTTGGTGGAGGGGGCACCCTCACCTGGCACACGGGCTGCAACACAGCTTCCCCTGTTTCTATGTGAATAAAATAATACAATAAATCAGTACATATCTTGTATATTAAGTTACTGATAACCAAGTTTCACATTCTCTTAATTACTTACCGTGATCCACTGATGCAACCGTGGGGGTTTCGCCTGCCGACTTCACCGTTTCCGATGTTACTGCTAAACGATGTAAAAGTTGGGATCAAACAATATGAAAAAAAAGCAAAATAGAAGAAACTCACCTTTTAAAAAAAAAACATTCACTGTCGTCTGAGCATGTGTCAGTGTATGCGCTGGCATACACCGATCGCTGCAGCTGTACACAGCCCATCTGTAAATAGCCCATCCAACCAAATACCTACCTCATCCCCATATTTGTTTATGTTTTTCTGCTCTTTTGTGCACCAGTATTTCTACTTGCACATCCTCATCTGCACATATATCACTCCAGTGTAAATCGCTAAATTGTAATTACTTCGCCACTATTGGCCTATTTATTGCCTTACCTCCTTAATTTGCACACACTATTCATATTTTTCTATTGACTGTAAGTTTGTTTATCCCATGTGTAACTGTGTTGCTGTTCATGTCATACTGCTTTGCTTTATCTTGGCCAGGTCGCAGTTGTAATTGAGAACTTGTTCTCAACTGGCCTACCTGGTAAAATAAAGGTGGAATAAAAGGTCATACTATTTATTTTTCACATAAGCCACAGTTCTGTCTTGCTGCCCCACCTCATTCACTGCAGTAGCGATACATTCCCAAGCTACCTGTTTGGCTTTGTTGGTCAACCTACTATTTAGTCCACCGAATAATACTTGTTGCCTGTCTTCAATCTCACCTACCATTGCCGTGATCTCGTCTTCCAAAAAGTTTGCTTTTCTCTTTTGAGCCTGACTAAACCCTCACTTGTGCTAGCATTCTATAAGGGGAAATTGCTGATTGTAAGGCACGTTCAGGTGCCGTCAATATTAAGTTAATTTGAGATGTTTCGATCACAGGTGCGCAAGTTACAAATGGGCTTCTTAGAACCAGAGTAAGCTAGGTTTTTTATGCTCAGTATATTTTATGAATCGAACGTAAGCACACTGTCAGAAATTATTAAAAGACTAGGTTCAAGTATAAAACTAAGACATTTTTTATAACTGAGGCCCCTGGACAATGACCCAAAACACATCTCCAAGCTGTGTAAGGGCTGTTTGACCAAGAAGGAGAGTGATGGAGTGCTGTATCAGATGATCTGGCCTCCACAATCACACAACTTTTGAGATGGTTTGGGATGAGTTGGAACGCAGAGTGAAGGAAAATCACATTTTTGGTTACTACATGATTCCATGTGTGTTATTTCATAGTTTTGATGTCTTCACTATAAAGCAAAACCTTTGAATGAGTAGGTGTGTCCAAACTTTTTACTGGTACTGTATATATTTTTCTCACCTCATTTATACACAATACCCTATAATGACAGAGTGAAAATCTGTTTTTAGAAATGTTTGCATTTATTATTTTATTGAAAATGAAATACAGAAATATCTTGTTTCCATAAGTGTTCATACCACTGAGGCAATACTTTGTAGAATTACCTATGGCAGCAATAACAGCTGTGAGCCTTTCTGGGTAAGTCTCTAAGAGCTTTCCACACCTGAATTGTGCAACATTTACCCATTATTATTTTCAAAATTCATCAAGCTCTGTGAAATTGGATGTTGATCATTGCTAGACAACCATTTTCAGGTCTTTCGTGGTATCCAATTGTAGTAGCTACTATCTTGTCTCATCGCTACAACTCCCGTACAGGCTCGGGAGAGACGAAGGTTGAAAGTCATGCATCCTCCGATACACAACCCAACCAAGCTGCACTGCTTCTTAACACAGTGCACATCCAACCCGGAAGCCAGCCGCACCAATGCGCTGGAGGAAACACCGTGCACCTGGCCACCTTGGCTAGCGCACACTGCACCCAGCCCGCCACAGGAGTCGCTGGTGCGCAATGAGACAAGGACACCCCTACCGACCAAGCCCTCCCTAACCCGGACGACGCTAGGCCAATTGTGCGTCGCCCCATGGACCTCCCGGTCGCGGCCGGTTACGACAGAGCCTGGGCACGAACCCAGGGACTCTGATGGCACAGCTGGCGCTGCAGTACAGCGCCCTTAACCACTGCGCCACCCGGGAGGCCCCGGGTTGAATACTTATTGACTGAAGAGATTTCATCTTTTCATTTTTTATGAATTTGTAAAAATGTAGAAAATTCCACTTTGACATTATGGGGTATTGTGTGTAGGGGAGATTCAAAATAGAAGTCTCTGCAGACTACCCACCTGACTGACTGTAGGTATCTATAAGTGGCTATTTACCAGGTGGTGGATTAGCCGTTTGAGAGTGGTGAATGTGCTGCTAAGAAGGCAAATTCGGGAGGCAAATTCACTGGACGCAGGCTATTTATTTATTCATTTAAATGTAACCTTTATTTAACTTGGCAAGTCAGTTAAGAACACATTCTTATTTACAAACAATGAAAAAACACTATTCAGGATTGCACTCGTTCGCAAAGAGACAGGCGTGATTAGAATCAGTCAGATCAAGAATATAAGCGTTCGGAGCTTTGAGAAACGCTGGGAGCAATATTTAGATTGCCATTATTGTGTACAAAATATATATGTTTTATTATTATTATAAAAAAGATGTATTCTATTTTTTTTACAGAGGACCGGACCTTGGTGCCCTCATATATAGCTATGGCCCTGGTTGTTCCCATAGATAGACAGTAGCCTACATGGTTGCTCTATGTGTCACTGACCCTTGATAAGCAAGTAACTGGTAGGGTTGCACATTTTGGGGAATATTCAGGGGTGGAAACTTGCAGTGAGAATTAACGGGAATATATGGGAATTAATGGAAATATCTGTAAATTAATATTAATGCCATTTAAATATAGATATTTTTTTGCATTGGATATACAGTGGGGAGAACAAGTATTTGATACACTGCCGATTTTGCAGGTTTTCCTACTTACAAAGCATTTGTAAATCACATTGTATGATTTTTAAGTAATTCATTTGCATTTTATTGCATGACATAAGTATTTGATCACCTATCAACCAGTAAGAATTCCGGCTCTCACAGACCTGTTAGTTTTTCTTTAAGAAGCCCTCCTGTTCTCCACTCATTACCTGTATTAACTGCAACTGTATGAACTCGTTACCTGTATAAAAGACACCCGTCCACACACATTCAATCAAACAGACTCCAACCTCTCCACAATGGCCAAGACCAGGGAGCTGTGTAAGGACATCAGGGATAAAATTGAAGATCTGCACAAGGCTAGGATGGGCTACAGGACAGTAGGCAAGCAGCTTGGTGAGAAGGCAACAACTGTTGGCACAATTATTAGAAAATGGAAGAAGTTCAAGATGACGGTCCATCACCCTCGGTCTGGGGCTCCATGCAAGATCTCACCTCGTGGAGCATCAATGATCATGAGGAAGGTGAGGGATCAGCCCAGAACTACACGGCAGGACCTGGTCAATGACCTGAACAGAGCTGGGACCACAGTCTCAAAGAAAACCATTAGTAACCCAATATGCCTTCATGGATTAAAATCCTGCAGCGCACGCAAGGTCCCCCTGCTCAAGCCAGCGCATGTCCAGGCCCGTCTGAAGTTTGCCAATGACCATCTGGATGATCCAGGGGAGGAATGGGAGAAGGTCATGTGGTCTGATGAGACAAAAATAGAGCTTTTTTGGTCTAAACTCCACGCGCCGTGTTTGGAGGAAGAAGAAGGATGAGTACAACTCTAAGAACACCATCCCAACCGTGAAGCATGGAGGTGGAAGCATCATTCTTTGGGGATGCTTTTCTGCAAAGGGGACAGGATGACTGCACCGTAATTGAGGGGAGGATGGATGGGGCCATGTATTGCGAGATCTTGGCCAACAACCTCCTTCCCTCAGCATTGAAGATGGGTCGTGGCTGGGTCTTCCAGCATGGCAACGACCTGAAACACACAGCCAGGGAAACTAAGGAGTGGCTCCGTAAGAAGCATCTCAAGGTCTTGGAATGACCTAGCCAGTCTCCAGACCTGAACCCAATAGAAAATCTTTGGAGGGAGCTGAAAGTCCGTATTACCCAGCGACAGCCCCGAAAACTGAAGGATCTGGAGAAGGTCTGTATGGAGGAGTAGGCCAAAATCCCTGCTGCAGTGTGTGCAAACCTGGTCAAGAACTACAGGAAACTGTACCAAAGATTAGTTTCTGCTTTTCTGATGTATCAAATACTTATGTCATATAATAAAATGCTAATTAATTACTTAAAAATCATACAATGTGATTTTCTGGATTTTTGTTTTAGATTCCTTCTCTGATAAAAAAAATTATAGACCTCTACATGCTTTGTAAGTCGGAAAACCTGCAAAATCGGCAGTGTATCAAATACTTGTTCTCCTCACTGTATTTACCTTATCATAAGTAGACATAAATCCTTCTAACAGAAAAAAATTATCCATCGCATCTCCCAAAAACGTTTTCAACATAAAATGATAGTCTAGAAACTAAAGCTTTGGTTGTCTTCCTCTCAGGCTTCCATGTCTTCTCCCTGGACCTCTTCAATGTCCACCTCTTGAACATGACTCTGAGGCCTCACCTTCACTGTCACTTTCCAAACTTGTTGAGGATGGCTTGTTGTCAGGCTCAAAAAGCCTCAAATTTGCCAGGATGGTCACCAATTTTGTAACCCTCTTATTGGTCAGCTTGTTGCGTGCTTTGGTGTGTGTGTTCCCAAACAAGGACCAGTTGCGCTCTGAGGCGGCTGATGTTGGTGGGATTTGGAGGATGATGGAGGCAACAGGGGAAAGAGCCTCAGATCCACAAAGTCCCTTCCACCAGGTGGCTGATGAGATATGTTGGCACGACTGCCATATTGCATCTCCATCCCAAAGCCCTTGCTTGGAAGGGTACTACGCCAGACTGCCAAGAACCTTGCCCTCAACCAGGCCAAGGTGGAGAGGCACAGTAGTGATGACACCATAGGCCTTGTTGATCTCTGCACCAGACAGGATGCTCTTGCCAGCATACTTGGGGTCCAACATGTACGCTGCGGCATGTATGGGCTTCAGGCAAAAGTCTTCACGCTTTTTGATGTATTTCAGAACTGCATTTTCCTCTGCTTGGAGCAACAGTGAAGTGGGCAGGGCAGTACAGATTTCTTCTCTTACATCTGCAAGCAGAGTCTGAACATCAGACAGGATGGCATTGTCTCCCTCAATCCGTGCAATGGCTACTGCTATAGGTTTCAGGAGTTTCAGGCTGCTTACCACTCTCTCCCAAAATACATCATCCAGGAGGATCCTCTTGATGGGGCTGTCCATATCGGCAGACTGTGATATGGCCATTTCTTGGAGAGACTCCTTCCCCTCCAGGAGACTGTCAAACATGATGACAACACCACCCGAATGGGTGTTGCTGGGCAGCTTCAATGTGGCGCTCTTATTCTTCTCACTTTGCTTGGTGAGGTAGTTTGCTGCTATAACTTGATGACCCTTCACATACCTAACCATTTCCTTGGCTCTCTTGTAGAGTGTATCCATTTTTTTCAGTGCCATGATGTTCTTGAGGAGCAGACTCAATGCATGAGCAGCACAGCCAATGGGTGTGATGTGAGGGTAGGACTCCTCCACTTTAGACCAAGCAGCCTTCATGTTCGCAGCATTGTCTGTCACCAGTGAAAATACCTTCTGTGGTCCAAGGTCATTGACGTCTGCCTTCAGCTCATCTGCAATGTAGAGACCGGTGAGTCTGTTGTCCCTTGTGTCTGTGCTCTTGTAGAATACTGGTTGAGGGGTGTAAATTATGTAGTTAATTATTCCTTGCCCACGAACATTCGATCACCCATCAGTCTGCTTTCTCTATGATTTGCTATAGCATCTCATTAGTGTGCAAAATCTTGAGAATCAGCTGTACATGTGATGGGAGAGTGCACTGCACATGTGATGGAAGAATGCACTGTGCATGCAGAGGGTTGAATTGGGGATAGTTTAACCAAAATATGCCACAAGACCGAGAATTGCCTTATGTGTATCCCACAAAAAAGGTTCAATGTTATAAGCTAACTTCTTTTGATGAATTTAAGTAAAATTCCCCAAAATTCCCGGGCTTAACTTCCCATGGAAAAGTTTCCGACCCTTTGCAACCCTAGTAACTGGGCTAACATAGTGAACCGTTTAGGTCAATAATATGCTGTTGGCTTTATAATCGTGAGAGAAATTGAAGTAGCTAGCTACTTTTTGTCCCTCATGCTAGCCTTTACAGCCAAATATCACTTCAGAAACGTCAAGATTAAAAAATATATATATATACATGTATATATATATTGATATGGCTGGCATTGTGGACCATTTCTCCCCTCTTGCTGCAGCTTTAGCGTATCTAGAAATAACAGAGAAAGGCTGTGAAAAACAGCGTGCTGCGAACGTTCTAAAATGTTTTGTCAACAGTACTTTTTCGTTTTGTTAAAAATAAATTGTCCTCATGCACTGTTGCTCCTACGGCACTAATCTGGTTAGCATGCACCTTTGGAGCTCTGCCCAAACAAGGCATTTGATTGGTTGGACGTATCACTGATTTACACTGGGTTCCGACCCCTCTTCAACTGATTTCTGCCATGGAACTTCCCCAGGCTTCCCTTTTTTGGTTTGCAATGAGGCTACCCTAACCTTAACACTAAACCCCTAACCCTAACCCTAAAACTAAACCTAACCCTTAACCCTGAAGCTAATTCTAACCCTAATTGTAACCCAAACCCTAAACCTAACCATTAAGCCTAAAATAGCCTTTTTTTTCTTGTGGGGACCAGAAAATGTCATCTCCACTTGTCAGATTTGTCCTTTTCACTATTCTTGTGAGGACTTCTGGTACACACATACACACACACACTACAAAATATATGATACAAAGTATATGATGCCACCAAAGATATGCTCACAGAATTAACAGAACTATGGGGTGGTTTCCTGAACACATATTAAACCTTATCCTGGACTAAAAAGCGTTTTCAATATTCTCCATTGAGTTTGCTTTTTAGTTGAAGACCAGGCTTAATCTGTGTCCCGGAAACGTGTCCCTATTTGCATTGTATTTCTTTGGGCCGGTTTCCCTGACACAGATTAAGACTAGTCATGGACTAAAAAGCACTTTGAATGGAGAATCTCCATTGAACATGCTTAATCTGTGTGCGGTAAACCGGCCCTACAGGTTTGCCCTCAATACATGTCCAATAGCCTCTCTCCATATACCATACATACGACACAATGACCACACCGCATCTGAGCATGAAGTACTTGACAATGATTTCAACAGCGACACACTCAAACTAATTTCACTGTCAAGGAGAGACGAGGGCTTTTGTCAAGCTCTTTCCCAGCCATATTCATTTCTATGCAAATGGTGTTGCTTCTTTTTACGTCATATCACCGTGTCTTACAAACCGTTATTCATGAGGTTAAAATTAATCGTTTTTCTTGGCAAGAAGTCTTTGACAATATGGAAAGAAAGTGCTGTGCTCGATGTGAGCCTGCCATATGCTCTTGAAATGAAGTTTCTAAATGTGTTATCGCTTTCAACCACAGTGGACTTTAAAAGACTTAGTCGAGAGTAATAACCTTTTATTGACAGTACACTCTTAGAAAAAAGGGTTCCAAAAGGGTTCTTCTGCTGTCCCCATGGGAGAACCCTTTGTAGAACACTTTTTGGTTCTAGATATAACTTTATTTTTTAAATAAGTGTACCTGCATACCTAAAGTAGAAATTCAAAACAGTCGAGTAGGCTGACTGGCCATGGACTTTTATTAAAATTAATATGTTGAATTTCTACATGAAAAATATACTTAATTAACAACAAATACTTAATTAACAACAAAAGCGCAATGACAACACATCCATATACACATTAATATGCCTGATTCTCTTATTATTATTATCTTAAATAAATTCAACTATGGAAAAATTGGGGGAAAATGAATTGCTACGATATATCTATGTTTATACATACATTCTTTAAACAGGTAAAATATCTGGGACAAACTCCTTTAAAAAGACGGGCAACGTAACTCAAACAAACATAACCACGAGAAAACCTAACTATAAAAAGATTGCGTCGCAGGGTGGAACATCAATACCTCCCCCACTCAAAGTAGCGGGGTGCAACATCAATACCTCCGCCACTCAACAGTAGGAACCATTCAGCATTCAAAACACAACATCACAGTTTGGTTCCTATCTATGGAAAGACATTCTCTTCAGGCTATACAGCGAAAATGCAAAGTGACACATTTCAGAGACTCTGTGAAACGATGGTCTGCATGCATTTTAAACTGCTAGCCCCAGTTGTTCTCTTAAATTATACTGAAGCATAAGTAAGTTCAATCTAGCAAGTCATTAAAAAGCATGCATCATATTGCAGTAACTATATAATATCTTCATGCTGTTGAAATGCACTATGACTAAACTAGTGTCTTGATTCAAGCCATGTGATGAATTCTAGCTTTAAAAAAAAATCACTTTCATGTCTGCTGCTTTTGCTTTGCCCCTTTTTTTCAAACAAACAGCACATCACGGTAATGACCAGTCTTAGTCGATGGCAGGGGCGCCATTCACCTTGAGCATGGCTGGGGGTTGGAGAATTTTGCATTTTTCAAACTCCTGAAACAGCTTTTTGTGCAATCTAGAGCCATAATCATTATGCCTAATGCTGTCTGTACCTCCTGAACTGGTGGCTATTTTTTTTTAAAGAAACTAAATATGCTTCTCTGTATCACTCCTAAAATATGGGTAAAAGATTGAAAGGAATCTGAGTCTTATTCAGCACATTTAGTAATTGCATGCTTTTTTAAAGTCTACCAACCTTGCCAGCAGGCATGCCAGTTAAAATAGAGTAGCTAGCTTGTCTAACTAACTTGATTAATAGCCTGAAACAGCTCCTTGGTAGCTACCGTAGTTATGAGTTTGGGAGATTGGGAACCTACCTCGGCTAGCTGAAGCCAACTTCTTAACATTTCTAGGTGACTAGTAGTATTAAAGAGAAAAATATTATGTTTATAAAGTACCAGTCCAATGTTTGGACACACCTACTCATTCAAGGCTTTTTCTTTATTTGTACTATTTTCTACATTGTAGAATAATAGTCAAGACATTAAAACTATGAAATAACACAAATGGAATCATGTAGTAACCAAAAAAGTGTTAAACAAATCAAAATATATGTTACATTTTAGTTTCTTGAAAGTAGCCACCCTTTGCCTTGATGACAGCTTTGTACAAATATATTTTGATTTGTTTAACACTTTTTTGGTTACTACATGATTCCATATGTGTTATTCATAGTTTTGACGTCTTCACTATAATTCTACAGCGTAGATAATAGTCAAAACAAAGAAAAACCCGTGAATGAGATGGTGTGTGCAAACTTTTGACTGGTACATAAGAAAGATGCCGCAAGACGCTGTTTTAATGCAGTGTTCCGTGTCCGGTAGCTTTGAACCGAAACACTTGGATGAAATGTTGAATTTCTTGTCTTGAGGTTGTGTTGTGTGTATGTGGGGGCGGGATACATGGTCTGCTGCTCGTTAGTCGGTCATAATCCACCAGGATGCTACAGGAAAAAAAGAGAAGTTTAATTTGAGTTCGGGAAAAATGGATAAATAACAATTCAACTCTAAAATACCTGGGTTCAAATACTTGCTGGGCTTGATTGAGCTTTCCTGGCACATTGGAACCAAAATAATAATGGCAAAAGTCATTGTAAATAAGAATGTGTTCTTAACTGACTTGCATAGTTAAATAAAGGTTAAATAAAAATATAAAATTGTGGAACCCGGGTCTGCCCCCATAGGGCAGGGATTATCAACTAGGTTCAGCAGCAGGGTGTTATTTCTTGAGGTGATGGTCAGGGGGTTGGAACAATTACAAATGATTTGTAGACCATCTGAAACCATTTGTATTGTATTTTACCCCCTTTTTCTCCCCAATTTCGATCTTGTCTCATCGTTGCAACTCCCTAACGGGCTCGGGATAGAAGGCTGAGTCATGCGTCCTCTGAAACATGATGCCCAACTGCGCTTCTTAACACCCGCCCGCTTAACCCGGAAGCCAGCTGCACCAATGTGTCGGAGAAAACACAGTTCAACTGATAACCGGACTCAGCCTGTAGGTGCCTGGCCCGCCACAAGGAGTCGCTAGAGCGAGATGAGCCAAAACATTCCCTGTCTTAGGTCAGTTAGGATCACCACTTTATTGTAAGAATGTGAAATGTCAGAATAATAGTAGAGAGAATTATTTACTTCAGATTTTATTTCTTTCAACACATTCCCAGTGGGTCAGAAGTTTACATACACTCAATTAGCAATTAGCGTGGTCCCATGGTGTTTCTACTTGCTTACTATCGTTTGTGCAGATGAACATGGTACCATCAGGCACTTGGAAATTGCTCCCAAAGATGAACCAGACTTATGGAGGTCTAAATGATGTCAAGAAAGAGGCACTGAGTTTGAAGGTAGGCCTTGAAATAAATCCACAGGTACACCTCCAATTGACTCAAATTATGTTAATTAGCCTATCAGAAGCTTCTAAAGCCATGACAACATTTTCTGGAATTTTCCAAGCTGTTTAAAGGCACCGTTAACTTAGTGTATGTAAACTTCTGACCCACTGGAATTGTGATAGTGAATTATAAGTGAAATAATCTGTCTGTGAACAATTGTTGGAAAAATGACTTGTGTCATGCACAAAGTAGATGTCCTAACCGACTTGCCAAAACTATAGTTTGTTAACAAGAAATTTGTGGAGTGGTTGAAAAACGAGTTTTAATGACTCCAACCTCAGTGTATGTAAGCTTCCGACTTCAACTGTAGATCTCTCTATTATGTGTGGGAACACTTTGGAACAGTTTTCTAAAATGAAAATGATTTGCAGCTGATTGGCTGGTGTTTTTACAGTCTTATTTCGGTGTGGGGGGGTGGGCGGATAAACAAAATCACCCCGGGCCAAATTTGGGGAATCCTGCCAGTTGGGGAACCCTGCCATAGGGAGTATGTCTTGTTCCCAACATACTTAAGCTACTGTAATCGCTCAAAGACCAGTGTGAAACGATGTACTTGCCTCAGGACATTTTATTGTGTAGGTTTTGGGTCTTTTGAGCAATAATGTGAAAACATTTGCAGGAAAACACAAGTGATACTGTAAATATAGGTAGGTATTGAATCGAACACAAACACACATGGACACACACCCGTGAGTTTACCTGGGAGCAGCATGGTAGACACAAGCTCGGAATCCTCCAATGTATCAATGACACAGCGCTGGAATTTCTTACTGGCATTGGACTGCAGGTGGCTTGGGAATGACAGGAACACAGCAACAAGCAATAGACTTGACATTACAGTAAGACAACCGTCCTTATTAACAATATTGAATAGTGGAACGGCTTAGTTAGCAAACAACATTACATAATAAGACTTTGCACTGAAGATATGCACATCAATTTATGAGAAAATGTAAATGCGCATACTATTGAATGCAAAGACATTAAAACGCAAATATTACAGTATCAGTTTGAGTTATACTGCAGATGGCATACTGTATACAGTGCCTTGCGAAAGTATTCGGCCACCTTGAACTTTGCGACCTTTTGCCACATTTCAGGCTTCAAACATAAAGATATAAAACTGTATACAGTATGCACTTCAATCATGAAGTGGAAAGACATTTATTGGATATTTCAAACTTTTTGTATACAGTATGCACTTCAATCATGAAGTGGAACGACATTTATTAGATATTTCAAACTTTTTTAACAAATAAAAAATGGAAAAATTGGGCGTGCAAAATTATTCAGCCCCTTTACTTTCTGTGCAGCAAACTCTCTCCAGAAGTTCAGTGAGGATCTCTGAATGATCCAATGTTGACCTAAATGACTAATGATAATAAATACAATCCACCTGTGTGTAATCAAGTCTCCGTATAAATGCACCTGCACTGTGATAGTCTCAGAGGTCCGTTAAAAGCGCAGAGAGCATCATGAAGAACAAGGAACACACCAGGCAGGTCCGAGATACTGTTGTGAAGAAGTTTAAAGCCAGATTTGGATACAAAAAGATTTCCCAAGCTTTAAACATCCCAAGGAGCACTGTGCAAGCGATAATATTGAAATGGAAGGAGTATCAGACCACTGCAAATCTACCAAGACCTGGCCGTCCCTCTAAACTTTCAGCTCATACAAGGAGAAGAATGATCAGAGATGAAGCCAAGAGGCCCATGATCACTCTGGATGAACTGCAGAGATCTACAGCTGAGGTGGGACACTCTGTCCATAGGACAACAATCAGTCGTATATTGCACAAATCTGGCCTTTATGGAAGAGTGGCAAGAAGAAAGCCATTTCTTAAAGATATCCATAAAAGGTGTTGTTTAAAGTTTGCCACAAGCCACCTGGGAGACACACCAAACATGTGGAAGAAGGTGCTCTGGTCAGATGAAACCAAAATTGAACTTTTTGGCAACAATGCAAAACGTTATGTTTGGCGTAAAAGCAACACAGCTCATCACCTTGAACACAACATCCCCACTGTCAAACATGGTGGTGGCAGCATCATGGTTTGGGCCTGCTTTTCTTCAGCAGGGACAGGGAAGATGGTTAAAATTGATGGGAAGATGGATGGAGCCAAATACAGGACCATTCTGGAAGAAAACCTGATGGAGTCTGCAAAAGACCTGAGACTGGGACGGAGATTTGTCTTCCAACAAGATAATGATCCAAAACATAAAGCAAAATCTACAATGGAATGGTTCAAAAATAAACATATCCAGGTGTTAGAATGGCCAAGTCAAAGTCCAGACCTGAATCCAATCGAGAATCTGTGGAAAGAACTGAAAACTGCTGTTCACAAATGCTCTCCATCCAACCTCACTGAGCTCGAGCTGTTTTGCAAGGAGGAATGGGAAAATAATTCAGTCTCTCAATGTGCAAAACTGATAGAGACATATCCCAAGCGACTTACAGCTGTAATCACAGCAAAAGGTGGCGCTACAAAGTATTAACTTAAGGGGGCTGAATAATTTTGCACGCCCAATTTTTCAGTTTTTGAATTGTTAAAAAAGTTTGAAATATCCAATAAATGTCGTTCCACTTCATGATTGTGTCCCACTTGTTGTTGATTCTTCACAAACAAATACAGTTTTATATCTTCATGTTTGAAGCCTGAAATGTGGCAAAAGGTCGCAAAGTTCAAAGGGGCCGAATACTTTCGCAAGGCACTGTATATTGGTGTGTATGAATCAACCCTGAGAAATGGTGTGTATGTGTGTGTCATGACATGACATGAGATGGGCCATCTGCTCATCATCAGTGGAGAGAGCTTCCATCAGCGAGATGAGCAGCCTGCCAGTGTCACACACACACCTCATCCAGGAGATACGATCCTGCCAAAACTCATACATTATGTAGCACGACTTTCCCGCGAGCTTCTGGATAGAAACACTAAGAAAGAGAGAGAGAGAGAGAGAGAGAGAGAGAGAGAGAGAGAGAGAGAGAGAGAGAGAGAGAGAGAGAGAGAGAGAGAGAGAGAGAGAGAGAGAGAGGTCAAAAGAGAAAGAGAGAAAGGAAAGAGCGCAAGGGAGTTGAAGTTAGCATCTGGCCCAATCAGTAAATAAGATCTCATTTGCATTAAAGGAGCTCCTACGGCACAAATGCATCATGATGCATAACTGTGGCTGTTTTTTGAAAGTCTTTTAATGGATCAATCAATGTTACCTATGAAAAAGTTTGTCACTAATTCTTAGGAACTTTTGGAAAGTATTATGCATGCCATCGTTGGGATCAAATAGAACAATCCCAATGGTGAGACATTTTCTATCATCTAGGAATAGGCTTTCCTGCCAAAGTGTGTCGTGGAAGAATCAGAATTTGTTGGTAACATATGTAAGATGTTTTATATTCATCAAATGTGTGTAAGTTACTTCTCATCAGAATGGTATTTTTGTATAATACTGTGGCGAGGTTGCAGATATCTGTTCTGTCAAGACTAAGTTGCATGGGCCGCAGAGAGGGGAGAGGTCAAAGTGTCATCATGTGTAAAAATATATTTTGCTCCACAATGTCTGTGTGCCAGTCAGTGTGTCTCTGTGATCTTGTCCAGGATTGGTTGTATTTAGGATTGGTTGTATCTAAATGACAATTTGATATATGCCTGTTGATATGGAGGATTGGTTTATGGTTCTGAGGTTGAGAGAGGAGACAAAGCTGAACAATGAATTATGCCGATGCTGTCTGACTATGTGTGTTCTTTGCTATTAAAGGAACTCAGCTGCAGTGTGTAAGGGGGCTCTCAGAGAATTCATTGAGAGACACTGAATTACCTGAGAGTCACAGGATTGTGATAGAGCTCATATAATTAAAGATGGACTTTGATAACTAACTCTGACTTGTGTGTGTGGTTTGCTCCCATGATTTGGTAAATAGAGGACATTTCCACGACAGGTGATTTGACCAGGAAAAACTCTTGGCCTTAGTCGCGTGCCCTGCATTGCCCTGTGCCAAGCCACTGTGCTTTGGGGTCTAAGCCGGGTAACTGTAATGCAATTTATACTGATTTTAAAAAAAAGGGCTTGATAAAATAAGTTTGATTTGTTTGATTTGACTCACTGCAAGTTGTCGCTGTGGTTGGACGTGGCGTCCACATAGCTCTTGAGCAGCTTCTGGAACTCCTCGAGGTCCCCCGTTGCCGTCATCTGCGTCTGCACCAGCAGGATGTTCTGTTGGCACGGCGACCACAAGGAAACACAACATTTAAATACATTTCCATTTTGATCATTTAGCGTAGACTCCTTTACAGAGCAACTTAAGCAACGCAATAACTACAATTAGCTGCAAAAAATGGCGACCTCAAAGCAAGTACGCAAGATTGTCATTTTAGGTGGCTAATTTAGTTGATGCCTTGCTTATGTACATAAGGTATAACTTAGGATTTACAGTCAGGGCATTCAACTAAGGTAGGTAAGACAACCAGATGTCAGTTATCTCAAGAAAAAATGTATTTAATAATAAGAAAAGATTCATGCAGGAAAGACAGGAACAGTAAGGTGTTTGTGAGATTACATCACATGCTCCTCTGAGCTCCTGTACCCGAGCTCTAGGCAAGACACAGGTTTTAGAAGCAGATAGGGAAGTGGGGGTTTTTTTGCCTGTGAGAGGAAACTCAATGTGCGAATGATAAATCTGAAGGGTTCCTGTGAAAAATTGGAGGTGTTCTGCAGGTGTTACAGTCACACAGGGGCGGATGCTGATGTGAATTCATTTTGGATTGCCTCATGTGCGGTCCACTTTGAAAAACAAAAACAAATTGACACTGTAAAAAATGGGGTGTATGTGTAAACTTAAAAAGAAGAGCTACAAGGACGTACTTTTATTGGATAACTGTGCCGTTAAAGTCCAATGACTGGCCTAAGTTGCCCCTGAGGGTATTAATAAAGTTGTATCGAACTGAATCAAATTTAGAGAAACAACAGTCATCACTCACAGATTTGTATGTACTGGCCAGCGTATCTTCTTTCAGAAGTTCCAACTTTGGACCCTGAAAAGACCATTGAAAACCTAGTTATAATGGTCAAACTCACATTGACCAGGACTTGAATAATTCCCAGTTTCAAAAGGCATTTTTTCTTCCAAATACTTTAGCTCTGCTTGTATGAGCTTTCCAGACACAATGGAATAGTCCCAAAAGTGTAAACCACACCCATATTGCTCAATCAAACTCAATCTGAAAAGAAAACAAATACTACTTGAACCCAAGTCTGACTAGAATATAATTATCTCATGCAGGTATATACTATAATTATCCAATACATTGCATCATTGACACACATTCTGACTAGAGTTCATATCCAACCCCTGCCTGTACATCGGCAACCCTCTATTTCTATCCAACCGTGAGACAAAGCAATAAGCTATAATATTCCATTTTATTAGCTCACTGCAAAGGGAATGAGAATCTGTGAGGTGACGATTGATATTGCACTAGGTACATGCTGCAGGTTATGAATTGCTCTGATATTGCAGTGTAGATTGACAAACTAGAAAGAGACAGAGAGAGTGAGAGACTGACTGGCTGGCAGACAGACAGACAGACAGATAGGTGATAGAGACAGCATAGGGAGTTAAAGTAAGAGAGAGCGACAAAGGGGAGATAGGAGAAAGGTAGGAGCAGCATGGAGCAATAGAGCGAGACGTAAAGGCGCGGTCAGGATGAGATATACCCAGGACAGTTCCGTACCTGCCACTCCAGCTTGTCCAATAGCTGCTGGAGCCTGTTGATCTGGGAGCACCAGTGGTCATCAATCTCCATGGTCACTCCTAGAGAAACACACACACGCACACCCACATAGATCCTATTAAATTAGTTCTAAGAGTGATCCTGGTTAACATCATTAATGTAACAGTCTTGCTATCGTCCCTCTCCTTGCCCCAATCTGGGCTCGAACTAAGGCCCCTCGGAACACATCGACTGCCCCCCACGATGCATCTTTACCTATCGCTCCACAAAAGCCACGGCCCTCGCAGAGCAAGGGAAACAACTACAAGGTCTCAGAGCGAGTGACGTCACCGATTGAAATGCCACTAGCTCGCACCACTAACTAGCTAGCCATTTCCCAGCAGTTACACTAGCCTTGATATTACCTGTAGTGAGGATGCCTGAATAGGGGTGGGTAGGGGAGAGGCACATGTTCTTCTGAAACTTGCGGCCACATCGTCTGCTGTTTCTCTGCGCTGAGGGATGCTCCGCCACCTCCACCGCTCTCCTGAAAACAGACAGAACGAGAAAAGGAAGAGGAATAAAAGTAAAAAAGAAAAGGTAACTGTCAGAGAGGTGAGGAAAGGAAAAGAGCGATGGCGCTGGTCACAATCGACAAAGATAGAGGAGGAATAACATATAGAGAGGAGAGGAGGTAGAGAATAATATCAGAAAAGAAGAGAACATGTTAAGAACGATGACAGAAGGCGGTAGCAGCAGCACATTGGCCGAACGAAAACACAACAAAGAAGAGTGGAAGACATTTTGTGGATAGTTCCAAATAACAAGCCCAACATTGTAATTTCCCCCATGGGTAGTGTAGGACATGGTATTGACTGCTCAGTGGTGACACTAACACTTCAAAATCAAAGATGAAGTGTGTGTGTGTGCCCATCTGAGTCTGGTTGAGTCTTTGTGCCTCTGTGTTTGTGTGTGACAGAGTAGATGGATGGAGAGTTGCTGTTTTCTCCAGGTTAAGACTGTTTACCTATCCCCAGGGCTGAGGGAGTGTATGACTGGGACAGTTCTCCTCCTGGGCAAGGTAGAAACCCTAAAGGGCACGCAGCACGTAGGACACTACTGCCGATGAAAAGAAACGAGGACACAGTATCAGGCTGTATTAGGAGTGTGTATATGTGTATGTGTCTAACTCAACCCCCATTCTTCCTAGTAAGTGGTTAACTCCAAGATGCACCACGGAGAAAAGATATGCTAGGCAGGACGCTAGATACTGTAGCGCATGCAGACAGTATCGCCAATGGAGGAGGAGAGAGTGTAGCCTATTAATTCATCCCCCCAAAAGTCAACATCATGAGGTGGTGCTATAGTGTTTAGTAGTGAGGTGGTGCTATAGTGTTTAGTAGTGAGATGGTGCTATAGTGTTTAGTAGTGAGGTGGTGCTATAGTGTTTAGTAGTGAGGTGGTGCTATAGTGTTTAGTAGTGAGGTGGTGCTATAGTGTTTAGTAGTGAGGTGGTGCTATAGTGTTTAGTAGTGAGGTGGTGCTATAGTGTTTAGTAGTGAGGTGGTGCTATAGTGTTTAGTAGTGAGGCGGTGCTATAGTGTTTAGTAGTGAGGTGGTGCTATAGTGTTTAGTAGTGAGGTGGTACTATATTGTTTAGTAGTGGGGTGGTACTATATTGTTTAGTAGTGAGGTGGTGCTATAGTGTACAGTAGTGAGGTGGTGCTATAGTGTTTAGTAGTGAGGTGGTGCTATAGTGTTTAGTAGTGAGGTGGTGCTATAGTGTTTAGTAGTGAGGCGGTGCTATAGTGTTTAGTAGTGAGGTGGTGCTATAGTGTTTAGTAGTGAGGTGGTACTATATTGTTTAGTAGTGGGGTGGTACTATATTGTTTAGTAGTGAGGTGGTGCTATAGTGTACAGTAGTGAGGTGGTGCTATAGTGTTTAGTAGTGAGGTGGTACTATATTGTTTAGTAGTGGGGTGGTACTATATTGTTTAGTAGTGAGGTAGTACTATATTGTTTAGTAGTGAGGTGGTGCTATAGTGTTTAGTAGTGAGGTGGTGCTATAGTGTTTAGTAGTAAGGTGGTGCTATAGTGTTTAGTAGTGAGGTGGTGCTATATTGTTTAGTAGTGGGGTGGTACTATATTGTTTAGTAGTGAGGTGGTGCTATAGTGTACAGTAGTGAGGTGGTGCTATAGTGTTTAGTAGTGAGGTGGTACTATATTGTTTAGTAGTGGGGTGGTGCTGTAGTGTTTAGTAGTGAGGTGGTGCTATAGTGTTTAGTAGTGAGGTGGTGCTATAGTGTTTAGTAGTGAGGTGGTGCTATAGTGTTTAGTAGTGAGGTGGTGCTATAGTGTTTAGTAGTGAGGTGGTGCTATGGTGTTTAGTAGTGGGGTGGTGCTATGGTGTTTAGTAGTGGGGTGGTGCTATAGTGTTTAGTAGTGAGGTGGTGCTATATTGTTTAGTAGTGGGGTGGTGACATAGTGTTTAGTAGTGAGGTGGTGCTATAGTGTTTAGTAGTGAGATGGTGCTATAGTGTTTAGTAGTGAGGTGGTGCTATAGTGTTTAGTAGTGAGGTGGTGCTGTATTGTTTAGTAGTGAGGTGGTGCTATAGTGTTTAGTAGTGAGGTGGTGCTATAGTGTTTAGTAGTGAGGTGGTGCTATAGTGTACAGTAGTGAGGTGGTGCTATAGTGTTTAGTAGTGAGGTGGTGCTATAGTGTTTAGTAGTGAGGTGGTGCTATAGTGTTTAGTAGTGAGGTGGTGCTATAGTGTTTAGTAGTGAGGTGGTGCTATAGTGTTTAGTAGTGAGGTGGTGCTATAGTGTTTAGTAGTGAGGTGGTGCTATAGTGTTTAGTAGTGAGGTGGTGCTATAGTGTACAGTAGTGAGGTGGTGCTATAGTGTTTAGTAGTGAGGTGGTGCTATAGTGTTTAGTAGTGAGGTGGTGCTATTGTGTTTAGTAGTGAGGTGGTGCTATAGTGTTTAGTAGTGAGGTGGTGCTATAGTGTACAGTAGTGAGGTGGTGCTATAGTGTTTAGTAGTGGGGTGGTGCTATAGTGTTTAGTAGTGGGGTGGTGTAATAGTGTTTAGTAGTGAGGTGGTACTATATTGTTTAGTAGTGAGGTGGTGCTATAGTGTTTAGTAGTGAGGTGGTGCTATAGTGTTTAGTAGTGAGGTGGTGCTATAGTGTACAGTAGTGAGGTGGTGCTATAGTGTTTAGTAGTGAGGTGGTGCTATAGTGTACAGTAGTGAGGTGGTGCTATAGTGTTTAGTAGTGAGGTGGTGCTATAGTGTACAGTAGTGAGGTGGTGCTATAGTGTTTAGTAGTGAGGTGGTGCTATATTGTTTAGTAGTGAGGTGGTGCTATATTGTTTAGTAGTGAGGTGGTGCTATAGTGTACAGTAGTGAGGTGGTGCTATAGTGTTTAGTAGTGAGGTGGTGCTATAGTGTTTAGTAGTGAGGTGGTGCTATAGTGTTTAGTAGTGAGGTGGTGCTATATTGTTTAGTAGTGAGGTGGTGCTATAGTGTTTAGTAGTGAGGTGGTGCTATAGTGTTTAGTAGTGAGGTGGTGCTATAGTGTACAGTAGTGAGGTGGTGCTATAGTGTTTAGTAGTGAGGTGGTGCTATATTGTTTAGTAGTGAGATGGTGCTATAGTGTTTAGTAGTGAGGTGGTGCTATATTGTTTAGTAGTGAGGTGGTGCTATAGTGTTTAGTAGTGAGGTGGTGCTATAGTGTTTAGTAGTGAGGTGGTGCTATAGTGTTTAGTAGTGAGGTGGTGCTATAGTGTTTAGTAGTGGCATGGTGCTATAGTGTTTAGTACTGAGGTGCAGCTGGCGTGGTGTTGAGTCGTGAGGTGCCGTTGTGTATCAGAGACTGAGTACGGAGTAATAAGATGGCTACTGCCATAGTGTTTAGGTGTGTTGAGCACTAGCGACTTACGGTGCGGGCCTGCTCTGCTCTTCCACGGCCTCCATAGCACACTGCAGGGACATTTGGAGAGAGAGCAGCTGGCTGGAGGTCTCCCTCAGCATGAAGCGGGTCACAAACTGTCCCAGCACAGAGGAGTCCTGGTACTCCTAACAAAGGAGAGGAGATGGAGGGAAGGTAGATGTGGTTGCAGAGAGAGATAGAAAACGAGAGAGAGAGAGAGAGAGAACAGGTTGGCAACCTTTACTCGGAGAGCCCATATCAATTCTAAGAGCTGTTGAGCTCATTACAGCTAAGGCCGTATAGTAACAGCTACCAAAGGTCATTACACGTTTTACTCAAATTAATTTGTTACTTTTCACCGCATACATGATTCTTGGCCTTTTTGAATATTGTCCATGGAATGGTTTTCATACAATACCAGCTATTATAAATGTAACTGGCAGGAGACTCCTAACAAGAATGCAATTGTAATTGGACCCTGGTCAAAAGGAGTGCACTATATGATGAATAGGGTGCAATTTGGGAGGCAACCCTTGCTACATATGTTTTGGTTCCAGGTAGAACACTTTTGGGTTCCATGTAGAACCCTCTGTATAATGGGTTCTACCTGAAACCAAAAGGGTTCTAAGTTGAACCAAAAAAGGTTCTTCAAAGGGTTCTCTTATGGGGACAGCCGAAGAACCCTTTAAGGTTCTCGATAGCAACTTTCTATCTAAGTGTACTGTTGATAAATACCAAGGGGGAATTCTAGTCTAGGGCCTTGGTGGTGATATTTGTGACAACTGCTAACAATCGCTAGCAAAGCAAAAACCTCTATGGAGTTTCCTTCTGACAACGTATAAGGAAGTGAATGGAAGAATGGGGCTTTAATTGTGACAGGATGCATAATTATGCAGTAACAGCCCCCTCTTTTCTAACAGGGATCGCTGGTTTTTCTCATTCCTTCACTGATGTGCTTCACTGATTCCTGGGCTGGCCAATGTTGAAACTTTTTTTAAATGGCTCAGAGATTTTCTCTCTGCTCCCCTCCAATATCATCTATAAGTTTCAGTAGGAAAAAACGTTGATTTCAAAAGTTTAACAAACCATACAACTCTATGCACAATGACTACTTTGAACAGTACGTTTACAAAAAATATCCAGTGTAGATGCAATTTGGCCCGCAGGTGATTTTATCTGCCCAGAGACATATGTGATCGTATATAAATAGAAGCAAGATTTGAAATTATTATGTTTTAAATCAAATATTATAACGTTTTTGTTCTTCTTGCGGTCTCTTTTGCAGTCTAGAAATTATTTGTATTTATGTTTGGCCCGTTGCTGAATCTAGTCGATGATCCCTAATATAGACCGTAATATGATGGTAATGAATGCAGATATGCTTGGCTTGACTATTTCAACACCAGTATTGTTGCTGGACTCATCACTTTTACGAGGCAAAACTAGCTAGATTCCTTTGCACAGATGAAGGCAGTCTATTTTTTTTTATCTTAAAGTCAAAACTAGCCCCTAGTCAATGGACTGGAGCAATTACTGTTCATAATACAATACATACAGTTGAATTCGGAAGTTTACATACACTTAGGTTGGAGTCATTAAAACTTGTTTTTCAACCACTCCACAAATTTAATGTTAACAAACTATAGTTTTGGCAAGTCTGTTAGGACATCTACTTTGCGCATGACACAAGTAATTTTTTCAACAATTGTTTACAGGCAGATTATTTCACCTATAATTCACTGCATCACAGTTCCAGTGGGTCAGAAGTTTAGATACACTAAGTTGACTGTGTCTTTAAACAGGTTGGAAAATTCTATAAAATTATGTCATGGATTTAGAAGCTTCTGATAGGCTAATTGACATAATTTGAGTGAATTGGGGGTGTACCTGTGGATGTATTTCAAGGACTACCTTCAAACTCAGTGCTTCTTTCTTGACATCATAGGAAAATGAAAAGAAATCAGCCAAGACCTCAGAAAGAAATTGAAGACCTTCACAAGTCCGGTTCATCCTTGGGAGCAATTTCCAAACGTTTCACCCATGTTCATCTGTACAAACAATAGTACGCAAGTATAAACACCGTGGGACCACACAGGCGTCATACCGCTCAGGAAGGAGATGCGTTCTGTCTCCAAGAGATGAACGTACTTTGGTGCGAAAAGTGCAAATCAATCCCAGAACAACAGCAAAGGACCTTGTGAAGATCCTAGAGGAAACAGGTAAAAAAGTATCTATATCCACAGTAAAATGAGTCCTATATTTACATAACCTGACAGGCCGCTCAGCAAGGAAGAAGCCACTGCTCCAAAACCACCATAAAAAAGCGAGACTACGGTTGGCAACTGCACATGGGGACAAAGATCGTACTTTTCGGAGCAATGTCCTCTGGTCTGATGAAACAAAAATAGTCCATAATGACCATCGTTATGTTTGGAGGAAAGGGGGAGGCTTGCAAGCCCAAGAACACCATCCCAACCGTGAAGCATGGTGGTGGCAGCATCATGTTGTTTGGGTGCTTTGCTGCAGGAGGGACTGGTGCACTTCACAAAATAGATGGCTTCATGAGGAAGGAAAATTATGGATATATTGAAGCAGCATCTCAAGACATCAGTCAGGAAGTTAAAGCTTGATCGCAAATGAGTCTTCCAAATGGACAATGACCCCAAGCATACTTCCAAAGTTGTGGAAAAATGGCTTAAGGTCAACAAAGTCAAGGTGTTGGAGTGGCCATCACAAAGCCTTGACCTCAATCCAATAGAACATTTTTGGGCAGAACTGAAAAAGCGTGTGCGAGCAAGGAGGCCTACACACCTGACTCAGTTACAGCAGCTCTGTCAGGAGGAATGGGCCAAAATTCACCCAACTTATTGTGGGAAGCTTGTGGAAGGATACCAAAAATGTTTAACCCAAGTTAAAAAATGTAAAGGCAATACTACCAAATACTAATTGAGTGTATGTAAACGTCTGACCCACTGGGAATGTGATGAAAGAAATAAAAGCTGAAATAAATAATTCTCTCTACTATTATTCTGACATTTTACATTCTTAAAATAAAGTGGTGATCCTAACTGACCTAAGACAGGGGATTTTTACTCGGATTGAATGTCAGGAATTGTGAAAAACTGTATTTGGCTAAGGTGTATGTAAACTTCCGACTTCAACTGTTGGTAGGGTATATTCTGTAGCCTATATCATAGGGTATGTTAAAGCCTTTATCTATCCTATAGAGTATCCCTTGAGTTGGTATTCTCAATTCCCCCACCTTGGGGGAAAAAAGCGTGGGAGTTCTCACTGAGCACCAGCAAAAATAAAACCTATTTATATTTTTGCGTATAACTGCTTTTCACACTACTTTTGGATTATAATTGGATTGTAAGGATCATATGAATGTCCTGCTTAATTTAATGTTTTTGTCATTGTTGCAAATCAACTGCATTATACTTTTTTTAAAACACTTAAAATGGTAAAATGGTTCTTTGGCTAGCTTTGCTACAGTCTATGTCAATGAGCGTTAGCATTCTAGCTAACAACTGCGACAATCAAAAATAGGTATTTAGCAACGATCACAACCAAATATAATCTTAGCGACCGTTCAAGCAATAATCAAAACAACATTGTAAGTGTATGAGAATCCAAAAAAGTGTTTTTTTAATAACTAAATCTAGGCTAAATTGAATGGGTGCAGATGGCAAACAAGATTTGTTTTCCCCATGGTGGCTGTTAAACAGTATATTGAACAAAAATATAAACGCAAGTGTTGGTCCCATGTTTCATGAGGTGAAATAGAATATCCCAGAAATGTTCAATAGGCACAAAAAAGTATTGCTCTCAAATGCAACAATTTGTTTATATCCTTGTTAGTGAACATTCCTCCTTTGCCAAGATAATCCATCCACCTGACAGGTGTGGTATATCAAGAAGCTGATTGAACAGCATGATAATTACACAGGTGCACCTTATGCTAGGGACAATAAAAGGCCACTCTAAAATGTGCAGTTTTGTCATACAACAGAATTCCAGAGATGTCTCAAGTTTTGAGGGAGTGTGCAATTGACATGCTGACTGTAGGAATGTCCACCAGAGTTGTTGACAGAGAATTTCCTTTTATATACTCGAACTCAGTAAACTCATTGAAATATTTATATTTTTGTTCTGTATATTTGCCCAACACCTCTTATTTTCACAATATTAGTCCCGGCAAGTTGTACCTCCAAATTCACTCTGAAGGCAGCTGACCACTTGTACCAGCCAATCATAGTTGACCATTCCCTGTGCACCTCACTGAACCACATGCTGCTGCCTTCAGAGTGAGATTGCAGTCAGAAATTAAGACTCATTGAACTGTACCTATCTGCATTTAACTTGTGTTAGTGCTTACATTTAAGTGGAAATACATTTACATTACATTTAAGTCATTACATAAATACGGCACATGCCATTTCTTCTTTAATTGAGTGTTGCTAATGCAGTCTAGTTATTTACCGTCATGCTTGTTCAAGCTTGCTAGCCAAGATGTTAGCCAGTCATGCTAGCTCATTTATGCTGTGTGCCACATGCCTTTTTTAGAATTATTCCTTTAATACTGTTTGCTTATAGACATAGTATCTTTCTTTAATAGCCATGTTACGGACATTTACAACCTTTATGTTATGTATGCATTTTGCATCACAACACTGAAGTGTAAGGGAACTCAAATGTTTATTTTACCTTTATTTAACTAGGCAAGTCAGTTAAGAACAAATTCTTATTTACAGCGACGGCCTACCCAGGCCAAACCCTAACGACACTGGGCCAATTGTGCGTCGTCATATGGGACTCTCAATCACAGCCAGTTGTGTTCCAGGCTGGAATCAATCCAGGGTCTTTAGTGACGACTCTAGCGCTGAGATGCAGTGCCTTAGACAGCTGCGCCACTCGGGAGCCCAGTGGACTGGTTCTTTATATATATTCTTTATAGGGAACACTTAAACAACACAATGTAACTCCAAGTCAATCACACTACTGTGAAATCAAACTGTCCACTTAGGAAGCAACACTGATTGACAATAAATTTCACATGCTGTTGTGCAAGTGGAATAGACAACAGGTGGAAATTATAGGCAATTAGCAAGACACCCCCAATAAAGGACTGGTTCTGCAGGTGGTAACCACAGACCACTTCTCAGTTCCTATGCTTCCTGGCTGATGTTTTGGTCACTTTTGAATGCTGGCGGTGCTTTCACTCTAGTGGTAGCATGAGACGGAGTCTACAACCCACACAAGTGGCTCAGGTAGTGCAGCTCATCCAGGATGGCACATCAATGCGAGCTGTGGCAAGAAGGCTTGCTGTGTCTGTCAGCATAGTGTCCAGAGCATGGAGGCGCTACCAGGAGACAGGCCAGTACATCAGGAGACGTGGAGGAGGCCGTAGGAGGGCAACAACCCAGCAGCAGGACCGCTACCTCCGCCTTTGTGCAAGGAGGAACACTGCCAGAGCCCTGCAAAATGACCTCCAGCAGGCCACAAATGTGCATGTGTCTGCTCAAACGGTCAGAAACAGACTCCATGAGGGTGGTATGAGGGCCCGACGTCCACAGGTGGTGGTTGTGCTTACAGCCCAACACCGTGCAGGACGTTTGGCATTTGCCAGAGAACCCCAAGATTGGCAAATTCACCACTGGCGCCCTGTGCTCTTCTCAGATGAAAGCAGGTTCACACTGACCACATGTGACAGACGTGACAGAGTCTGGAGACGCCGTGGAGAACGTTCTGCCGCCTGCAACATCCTCCAGCATGACCGGCTTGGCGGTGGGTCAGTCATGGTGTGGGGTGGTATTTCTTTGGGGGGCCGCACAGCCCTCCATGTGCTCGCCAGAGGTAGCCTGACTGCCATTAGGTACCGAGATGAGATCCTCAGACCCCTTATTCCCTCTCACCCCCCCCCCTTTAAGATTTAGATGCACTATTGTAAAGTGACTGTTCCACTGGATGTCATAAGGTGAATGCACCAATTTGTAAGTCGCCCTGGATAAGAGCGTCTGCTAAATGACTTAAATGTAATGTAAATGTAATGTAGCCTCATGCTACCGTGTATCGTTACTGTAGCATGTAGCCTAATTTAACCAGTACCGTTGCTTGCGGCACAGTTACTATTCCACGTTGGTCGTGGTCTAGTGCACATGTGCAGACGTCGGTTACGTTCCAGTCATATTTTCAGTTATTATGCTTACCAGTATTTTGGTCTTTAGCCTGTAAGTGTATTTCTATAGCCTGTGTATTTGGTTTTGCCCCTTACATTATATCTTGGCATAAGCAGTATAGAGATGGGGTATATGGGCTCCTGAGTGGCGCAGTGGTCTAAGGCATCTCAGTGCAAGAGACGTTACTTATACCTGGTTCAAATCCAGGCTGTATGACATCTGGCTGTGATTGGGAGTCCCATAGGGCGGCGCACAATTGGACAAGTGTCGTCCAGGTTTGGCCTGGGGTAGGCCGTCATTGTAAATAACCGTTTTTTCTTAACTGACTTGCCTAGTTAAATAAAATAAAAAAATATGGGTGATTTTGCAAATATGGGCCTTTTTGTGTCTCAGGGTTAGATTTTTAAGATAACATTTTAACATAGATTGTTTTTCTTCACATCCATTAAGTAATCCAGGCTGAATCACATCCGGCCGTGATTGTGAGTCCCACAGGGCAGCACACAATTGGCCCAGCGTTGTCCAGGTTTGGCCCGGGGTAGGCCGTCATTGTAAATAACAGTTTGTTCTTAATTGACTTGCCTAGTTAAATAAAGGTTAAATAAAACATGTTTTAAACCAATTTCAAAGTAGAGATTAAAATAACCTTGAACCTTTTTTTCTCCATAATGTTATGGAGAAAAAAAAGTCATGTAATGTTATTATTTACACTGTTTTTCACTGTTTTTGTCCTGCTTCACACCTGGACTTTTGACAATCTTCTATGCATTACACTTACAAAAGTCTAATGACAAAACATTTACTGCACCTGTTTAAAAAAAACATTCAAATAAATGGAAACTATATACATATTAGATGTGCATAAGCCATTTGATATACATGTATATATATTTTTTACACAAAATACAGAAGTCTCTAGGTGTTGTGTCATGACCACCATGACAAGCAAATAATAATAACCTTTTTTTCAAAAGATTGCGTACTTGGATAAGAATAGTGACAGTGGAGCACATAGATGTCATGGAGGGGAATTCTAATGTTGATGCCGGGAAATGAAAAGAAAGGTAAATATGACTTGAGAAGATATTTCCCAATAGGCTATAGTTTCATCAAATGATGTTAGATTTTTTCAATTATGTTTTAATTATGTGTATTTAGGATACATTGTATGCGAGCTGTTCAACTGGAGCATGCTGGAATCCCTTCTATTTATGACCAAATACTGTAAAAATGTAATTCCCGCCACATGTCATTACCACCACATGTCATTACCACCACATAATGAACTGTGATGGTAAAGGACAGAATGTGTTGGTGATGACTAACTGTATTAGTTAATACATTATTACTTACCTTAAGACCTGAAAAGACAAACAAATTACCTATATGATCATGGTTAAGTTGAAATTGAACACTTATTTGCAAAATAAGACCATTACATTTTTTATTTTATTATGTTAGGATGATTGAGTGATTACGATGTCTATTTATGTGACTTACAATGAATATTACTGACTTTAATTATTTATTTTAAATGTTTCTATAAGATGCCCCTAAATCAACCAAGAAGAGAACAAGGACATACACCATATATACAAAAGTATGTGGACACCCCTTCAAATTAGTGGATCAAATTAGTTGATTTGGCTATTTCAGCCACGCCCGTTGCTGAAAGGTGTATAAAATTGAGCACCCAGCCATGCAATCTCTATAGACAAACATTGGCAGTAGAATGGTCCATACCAAAGAGCTCAGTGACTTTCAACGTGGCACCGTCATAGGATGCCACCTTTCCAATAAGTCTGTTCGTCAAATTTCTGCCCTGCTAGAGCTGCCCCGGTCAACACAAGCTCTCAAAACAGAAATGTCGAGTGCTGAAGCGCGTGGTGTGTCAAAATCATCTGTTCTGCGTTGTAACACTCACTACCGAGTTCCAAACTGCTTCTGGATCTATTAGACATGGGTATGGGAAATTCTTTAACCCACAGTCACTAAGCTGTTAAGTGGAACTCTTGCTTTCACCTGTGCAATCGTGTTAAATCAGTGATTACTTCATTGTGCAGAGTAAAGAAGGTTATATTTTCAAAGTGTTATTGAATGATTGGATTCACGCATCGATTTGACAGTAAACCTCGAGCATGGATATGATGTCTCAGAATAGTAATCACAAAGATGTACCTTTTTAGTTTTGTTCATAGCTTCCAAGATGGCAACATTTAGGATCTCCAGAGCAGAGAGGACATTCACATATCCCCCCAAGTGTTGAGCAAAGTCATCTGAAATGAAAGAAAGAAAGCAACCCTAATTGTATATTTAACATCGACACCAGTTTCTTATACCACACAGTACGAATAACACATTCAGTTGAATATCTAATGTGCATGGTATCGCAATATCCTTCCCCATAATGCACACTTTGATCTAAAAAATGTCTATGAGAAATGTCGGAACTACCTTAGACTGATCGAACAACAAAACAGAACAGTACATCCTGAGACACAAGACCGGACATTGATTAGATCAAGTGTTATAATCTCTTATAAAGTTGGAAAGTAAGTCAACCAAAACGCTTAAGTGTGCCAACACTGTTCTTATACTTTATTATGGTAATGTTAAATCAATCAGGACATTATAACTTTCACCAATCTAAGAGTGCCACGGATTTCTTTTGCCTATGAAGCAGTCATTGATTGATGTTCAACGCACTAACTCCAAGATAACACAGAGAATGCACTTACAGTGATAAAGAGATAGTCAACATCCCCCCCATGTCAAGCTGCTCCGCTGACTGATGCTTTTCCCATTCAATAAATTATGCAGCAGGTTTATTCTCGGAGGTGAGTGTTTACAGGTTCTTGTCCTACTTTTGGCTTTCCATCTGCCACTAATTTTCCTAAGCTGGGTATCTAGATGTGTTAATCAGTTTATACCCACACTTATAATAATAGAAGGTTATAGATGATGATCAGCATGACCATGTTGATTATGAGGATAATGAAGATCGGAGTGACACTGTTATGCTGATGGTGATAACAATTATTACAACAATAACCCACTGGGCACAAACTGGCTGAATGGTGAAGGTCGAGAGTCATGCGTCCTCCGAAACACAACCCAGCCAAGCCGCACTGCTTCTTGACACAATGCAAGCTGACACGGTTGCCAGGTGTACGGTGTTTCCTCCTCCGACACATTAGTGCGGCTGGCTTCCGGGTTAAGCAGGCGTTCTGTCAAGAAGCAGTGCGGCTTGGCTGGGCTTTGTTTCGGAGGACGCGCGGCTCTCGACCTTCACCTCTCCTGAGTTCGAATGGGAGTTGCAGCAATGGGACAGGACTGTAACTACCAATTGGATACCATGAAATTGGGGGAGAAAAAAGGGTAAAAAAATGCAAAAAGTTGTTTTGAGGGTGAAATTTCAATCGCAGAATTGTCATCATGGTAACCAATTTTCAACATAGACAAACTTTGTGGAAAATATCTAGAATTTGTACCTTTGAAACCACGTCAGATCTTAAATGTTACAGTGGGGCAAAAAAGTATTTAGTCAGCCACCAATTGTGCAAGTTCTCCCACTTAAAAAAAGATGAGAGAGGCCTGTATCATCATAGGTACACTTCAACTATGACAGACAAAATGAGAAAAAAAAATCCAGAAAATCACATTGTAGTATTTTTTTATTAATTAATTTGCAAATTATGGTGGAAAATAAGTATTTGGTCACCTACAAACAAGCAAGATTTCTGGCTCTCACAGACCTGTAACTTCTTCTTTAAGAGGCTTCTCTGTCCTCCACTCGTTACCTGTATTAATGGCACCTGTTTGAACTTGTTATCAGTATAAAAGAAACCTGTCCACAACCTCAAACAGTCACACTCCACTATGGTCAAGACCAAAGAGCTGTCAAAGGACACCAGAAACAAAATTGTAGACCTGCACCAGGCTGGGAAGACTGAATCTGCAATAGGTAAGCAGCTTGGTTTGAAGAAATCAACTGTGGGAGCAATTATTAGGAAATGGAAGACATACAAGACCACTGATAATCTCCCTCGATCTGGGGCTCCACGCAAGATCTCACCCCGTGGGGTCAAAATGATTACAAGAACGGTGAGCAAAAAACCCAGAACCACACGGGGGGACCTAGTGAATGACCTGCAGAGAGCTGGGACCAAAGTAACAAAGCCTACCATCAGTAACACACTACGCCGCCAGGGACTCAAATCCTGCAGTGCCAGACGTGTCCCCCTGCTTAAGCCAGTACATGTCCGGGGGGCCCATCTGAAGTTTGCTAAAGAGCATTTGGATGATCCAGAAGAAGATTGGGAGAATGTCATATGGTCAGATGAAACCAAAATATAACTTTTTGGTAAAAACTCAACTCGTCGTGTTTGGAGGACAAAGAATGCTGCGTTGCATGCAAAGAACACCATACCTACGAAGGAGTGGCTTCGTAAGAAGCATTTCAAGGTCCTGGAGTGGCCTAGCCAGTCTCCAGATCTCAACCCCATAGAAAATCTTTGGAGGGAGTTGAAAGTCCGTGTTGCCCAGCAACAGCCCCAAAACATCACTGCTCTAGAGGAGATCTGCATGGAGGAATGGGCCAAAATACCAGCAACAAGTGTGTGAAAAACTTGTGAAGACTTACAGAAAATGTTTGACCTCTGTCATTGCCAACAAAGGGTATATAACAAAGTATTGAGATAAACTTTTGTTATTGACCAAATACTTATTTTCCACCATAATTTGCAAATAGATTCATTAAAAATCCTACAATGTGATTTTCAGGATTTTTTTTCTCATTTTGTCTGTCATAGTTGAAGTGTACCTATGATGAAAATTACAGGCCTCATCTTTTTAAGTGGGAGAACTTGCACAATTGGTAATAGTAGGCTGAGCAGCCCCTCCTACTGGAGCTATCCATTTGGTCTCCCATCCAGGACTTTAACCAAGCCCTGCTTAGCTTTGATATTATATAGAATGATTATTGAGAGATCTCTTATTATCTAAATAGAGTCAGTGTTGCTATCGAAGTCATTCAATTATACTATTTAGGCCTATGCTGTCACGCCCTGGTCTTAGTATTTTGTGTTTTCTTTATTATTTTGGTCAGGCCAGGGTGTAACATGTGTGATTTTATGTGTCTTGTCTTGTCCAGGGGTTTATTAGATTTATGGGGGTGTGTTTAGTAGAGTTGTGTAGGAAAGTCTATGGTTGCCTCGAGTGGTTCTCAATCAGAGGCAGTTGTTTATCGTTGTCTCTGATTGGGAACCATATTTAGGCAGCCATATTCTTTGGGTATTTCGTGGGTGATTGTTCCTGTCTCTGTGTTTGTTTGCACCAGATAGGGCTGTTTTGGTTTTTTCATGTTACGTTTATTGTTTTTGTATTGTTCGTTATTATCTTTATTAAAGATGTATCAAGATAACCACGCTGCATTTTGGTCCTCCTCTCTTTCGACGGAAGAAAACCGTAACATATACAGCATTTGCGAAGTCATCAAGAGGTATTGTTTCAATTCAACTAAAAATAAAACAATACCTATAGGCCTAGGGTTTCAAGCTTAAATCTTAATCTTAAAGTTAATAATGAATATGTTGGATGCACGTCTACATTTCAACCAAAATTAAGTTAAAGAATAGGACTAAATCAAATCAAACTACTGTACAAATAAAGTTTGACTTGATTTAGTCCTATTCTTTAAATTAGATTTTTGGTTGATATGGAGACGTGCATCCAACATTTAAAATACAAATTTGAGGATAAACTGGAATTAAAGTCAGACTAAGTCAGTAGGCACAAAATATACATCTACTTCAAATGTTGGTATTTGGTTGTATTGTCAACTTAATAACACAATTCTATATGACTTGTTATACTATAAATAGCCTAAAGTTATTAAGGCTAATGTAACAGTTTTTATTCAACCTTAAAATGAGTAACACATCCATGGCCACATTTTGAGTTGACTGCAACTATAAAAATCTTACTATGCAATCATAGAAAAATGCATATCTCACAATATACATATGGAACAGCATTGATCACTTGTACTATGTACAATACTTTTGATGTAATCTCAACTACAATCTAGGTCATTTGGTTGTGCTATTAGATGACACACAGTGATAACACTAAGTTGTTGTATAAATACAAAATATCAGACAATGTTTTTTTCACTATAATTTGTTTGTGCTTTTAGATGGTTGGAAAGCCTAGTGATAACACATTGGCTGTCTTTTTGAGTGGGTGTATAAAAGGTTGAAATGTCATTGATCAACACCTCAACCAAACATAACCCACATTTCCACATTGAAATGACGTGGCGTGCTCACTGGAAAGTCACTGACCTTATTATGAGAGAGAATTGCACAAAAGATTCAAATGTGGGAATAATGTATTACTGGAGGCATGTTGGAGAGATTGCAGGGTTAATTTCATGAAAGGATAGGCCACATTAAAACACACACTCACCTGATAGTTTGTCGGTATCGAGGTTGCTGCAATGTATCAGAAAATAAATTGATGGGAAAAGAAAGAGTTCATTGAATTACAGACATTTCAAAGATGTTTGGTGTTTCATTTAAGTCCTGGAGAGGTCGTGTGCCTCGAATGCATGGACAGAATTTCTAATTCTACAGAGGGAAGCTTTGCACCACTTCATGAAGCCGGGTGCCCCCCAATGTACTGTAAAACGTTCAGGAATTAATAGGTTCAATAAAAGATAACAAGATTACTATGAGCTCTAAATAACGCTTCATTCACCTCACACTTTTCCACTTAGTGAGTGACGCCTACAGGCTTCGACTAAAGAAATGTGATCTCCTCTCTGGTAATATCATTTCCATGGTATTTGAAGTGGACTTTGTGGAACAATATTTGAAATATTCAAGTCAGATTTTCCTAGGCTGAAATGTATGACTGGGCAGCAATGACCACATAACAGGCGACCACCTAAAATGTTATATGAAACTGTCAAGAGGAGTAAAACAAGGTGTTCCACTATCGGCATATTTATTGTGGCCATCGAAATATTATTTATTAAAATCCGATCTAACAATAATATCAAGGCTCTAGTTAATCCAGGGTTTAATAAACAAAGGTGTCATTCATTATATGCTGACAATTCATGTTCTCTTTAAAATCCGCAATTAGGATCCCTGCATAGCCTTAGAGGACCTAGGTAATTTTTCTAACCTCTCTGGATTACAACTGAAATATGATATGTACCAATATTACATATTGGATCACATTTAAACAATTTAAAAAACTTTAACATTACCTTGTAGTTTACAAATATTACAACAAATATGGTTAAACTCAAATATATATATACTAATTGATAAAAAAAATAATATTTTTGACATGAAAGAAAAAAAGGTATAATCTTTGAATTATATCATAAATATGACTGGTGGAGTTAAGTCACACATGTAGTTAACAAAAACATATGGACATGTCTGCTCGATCCAAAATTACAACTGATTTCAGCATTACTACAAAAATAGAAGTGGAAGGGGGAGGAGGTAAGGAACTTGTCTGTCGGCCCTGCATTAAAGACCGAAATTGGTTAAAGAAAATTGCATTTAATAAAAAAGTATACCAGTATACCAGGGCCAACAAATATAAACGCAACATGCAACAATTTAAAAGATTTTACTGCGTTACAGTTCATATGAGGAAATCAGACAATTTAAATAAATTAATGAGGCTCTAATCTATGGATTTCTATGGACTGCGAATACAGATATGCATCTGCTGGTCACAGATACCTTTAAAAAAATGGGCCTCACAATGGGCCTCAGGATCTCGTCATGGTATTTTTGTGCATTCAAATTGCCAGTCAATAAAATGCAATTGTGTTCATTATCCATAGTTTATGCCTGCCTATACCATAACCCTACCACCACCATGGGGCACACTGTTCACAAAGTTGACATCAGCAAACTGCTCTCCCACACGACGCCATACACATGGTCTGCGGTTGTGAGGCCGGTTGGGCGGACTGACAAATTTTCCAAAACGACGTTGTAGGCGGCTTATGGTAGAGAAATTCACATTCAATACTCTGGCAAAAGCTCTGGTGGACATTACTGCAGTCAGAATGCCAATTGCACTCTCCCTCAAAACTTGAGACATCTGAGGCATTATGTTGTTTGACAAAACTGCACATTTTAGGGTGGCTTTTATTGTCCCCAGCAAAAAGGTGTGCCTGTGTAATGATCATGCTGTTTAATCAGCTTCTTGATATGCCACACCTGTCAGGTGGATGGATTATCGTGGCAAAGGAGAAATGCTTACTAACAGGGATGTAAACAAATTTGTGTACAACATTTGAGCGCAATAAGCTTTTTGTGCATATTGAACATTTCTGGGATCTTTAATTTCAGCTCATGAAACATGGGACCAACACTTTCATGTTGCGTTTTATATTTGTGTTTAATGTGTATGGGGGATACAACCATCCTAGCTGTGCAGATTTTGCAGTGAAGAGACAGAATCATTAGATCACTTGTTTTGGTACTGCCAATATGTATATTGTTTTTGGTTGAAGGTTCAGGAATGGTTGAATTTCAACATTTACCTGGAGATAACTCTGCAAATAACACTGCTGGGTGATTTAATAATATATAATAATTGAATAATAATATAATAATACTCTTAGCAAAAAATGTGATCTTTAATTTACAATCTGTAGAAACTATGAGAATAAAAGTTTCATAACGTTTGGGAAATCACATAATAAAGAAAGAAAATATATAAAAAATATATACAGCATATATTTAAATAATGTTTTATGGGGGATTGGAAATGATGCAGACAATTACATGTTATCCAGTGTTAGCCTAATGTGCATGTATAAAAGCATCTCACTTATCCAGAGAGTGCTTCTTTGCTGGTATTTGAAAGACCTTTACTGGCTCTGCATGGACGGCCACATTAAGAGCAAGAGTTAAGTTGGTTAATGACTTATGTAATTGGCATGTGCAACCTGCATTGCTCCTACTATCGTCCACTGTCATTTATCAACATTGACGCAAAAATTCATTTTCAAAGCAACAAGCCGCAATGCCCTTTGTCACCTTTTAGCTGCCAACGTGTTTTCATTAGAAGAGTAACATTCGTTTGAAGTTGTACTAGTCGTCTGTACGGGATACGCATTGTATACATCGTCCAACGAAATGCTTACTTGCAGGTTCCTTCTCGAAAATGCAATAAGAAATAATAAAAGACAAGAATATGAACATAAAGTAAATGGCTCAGAATAATATAATATATTTTTTAGCATAAGTATAATACAGGAAGGCACAATTTAAAGTCCAATATTTACACCTGTATTGGGGAAGGGGGGGTGATCTTCACTGTGGGGGGAAAATGCCCTTGCCATTCAGGAATTGTTTTCATTACCATAATCATTAACATAATCTCAAAATTGTGTGTAGGACTTCTTCAGGCAATCTTGGTTTCCCTATTTGTTCATCTGAGCTGCAGGGACTTTGACGGACAAGCTAATTTCCCTAACAAGGGTTTTGTTGGACTTCAAATGCTATAATGTTGTGAAATTCTTCATGTTTGGGGAGCAAGTCGGTGGATGCTCAATTAATATACAATTCCATTCAACATGCTTAAACAATGGAAAGTTCAACTTTTGCCACTTCAGGGAAAAAGCTGGCTTTTAAAAGGATAGTTTGGGATTTTAAAACTTCATATTAGATGTGAGAGCAAAATTACAAGATTACGTTATAATACTGTTATTGCATCAAATGGTTGTTTTATGGAATAGAATAAGGATCTTAACACTCATCTGTGTGTGGTCTTCTGAATTGGGTCTCTGGAGCATAATGCTGACAGTGGATTTACGATGCCTTTGGTGATAAAACCTAAGGACCGTATTCCATAGCATGAGTTGGTGTTTGTGTACTGGGAGGTACCAGGGTGGAGATGGCTCGGGTATGGATAATGATGAAGGGAACCTTGTTTTGGGGGACAGACCCTGGTTTCCACACAATGAGAACAGTCTTTACAGCAGATACTGTCCACTGTGAATGATTCATTTCTTTCATACGAATCCTAACCTTGTGACTCATTCCACACATCTGTTGTTTGTCATGAACATTCAGGAGGATGTACTTTGCTATAAAATTCTGTGGCTGAAATCAGCTTGTTGGGCTTTCAACTAATCATCTAAGGGTGGTTTGTCGACCAGCCATCATTATTGCATAGCACTCACATCATTCACTGGTGTGTGTGGTGTGACATGCTTTCCTAATTAATACGTTTTGAATAAAGTAATATCCTGATTGGTGATTGACCTTGTCTCTCCTCATTGTTGATTAGAATTTCCACGATATAGATCACTGGTCACTAACCGGTTGATTGCTAATCTTAGTCGGTCACCAAATATTTCTGTAAAAAACACAAGGATAAAGCCTTGCGTTTTCCTATGTTCTTTATTTGTTTTGAGCTGTTGGCAGTAGGTGCACTTGATTCAGCAGCCCTAGTGCCGGGAAGGAAAAGTATTCCCATTTTGAACCATTTCATGTGTCTGAAGGTAGAACTCCGCCTACCCGGCAGGCCCAGAGGGCAAATCAAGCGCACCTATAGCCCTACCGCTGGCCAATCAGATAGTTCAGATCACTGTGTCTGCAGTTTCCTCGCGCCATATGCTGTAAAAAGAAGCCAAGGACACAAATTTGATAATGTGAGATTTAGAAAGTTTTAAAACCAGGACTAGAAAGAGACTCAACGAATACAGCAAAGAGCTTCTGTTTTAGGAGTAAGTTCATGTTTAAGTTGTTATTCAGCACTGTCAACACTTTGTTCAAAAGTTTTATAAGCCATAAAATGCGCATTCTCCCTACTCCCACTCACACTACAACCAGCAATGCAGCTGCAATAGATGAGTATAGCAAAGTGTTAACAAATCAAAATCAAATCAAATGTTATTTGTCACATGCGCCGAATACAACAGGTGTACACTTTACAGTGAAATGCTTACTTACAAGCCCTTAACCAACAATGCAGTATTAAGAAAATACCAAAAAAAATGTAAGTAAAAAAATGTAAGAGATAAGAAAAACAAATGATTATAGGGCAGCAGTAAATCACAATAGCGGGGCTATATACAGGGGGTACCGGTACAGAGTCGATGTGTCAACGTGCGGGGGCACCGGTGTCAAGGTAATGGAGATAATTATGTACATGCAGGTAGGGTTGTTAAAGTGGCTATGCATAGATAATAATAGAGAGTAGTAGCAGCGTGGGGGGGGGGGGGGGGGCGCAAATGCAAATAGTCTGGGTAGCCACTTGATTAGCTGTTCAGGAGTCTTATGGCTTGGGGGTAGAAGCTGTTTAGAAGCCTCTTGGACCTAGACTTGGCGCTCCGGTACCACTTGCCGGGTGGCTGGAGTCTGACCATTTTTAGGACCTTCCTCTGACTCTGCCTGGTATAGAGGTCCTGGATGGCAGGAAGCTTGGCCCCAGTGATGTACTGGTCCGTTCGCACTACCCTCTGTAGTGACTTGCAGTAGGAGGCCGATTAGTTGCCATACCAGGCAGTGATGCAACCCGTCAGGATGCTCTCGATGGTGCAGCTGTGAAATCTTTTGAGGATCTGAGGACCCATGCCAAATATTTTTAGTTTCCTGAGGGGGAATAGGTTTAGATAAGCTTGCGTTGTTATTATTTGCAGCTTGTGCCTTTTTTAATTTCAAGGAAAATGTAACTTTCTCTGGTCATAGGAGTAACAACATGAATTGGTGCATGTAAGTCGCTTTGGATAAAAGCGTCTGCTAAATGGCATATATATATTATTATAATGCAGTGCGACTTTAGTTTCGCCATCAGCTGGAAGACTGAATCATCTTTTCTCAGGAGAGGGAAGGAGAGAGGTGGGATGGTGAGTCGGGTGAGAGGCTGACCATCACTCCAGTTAAAAAAAGCAAATGATTATGCTCACTAAGCTGTGCCTCACAAGTAATACAACAAGTGACCTATTACCAGTGTGATCATATACTGTAGCTACCTAAAATATATCATTTCAAAATTGTCTGAGAAGAACATTGGCAGGGCCTATTGCCTACTGAGCAAACCTCATTGCTACAGAACAGTTTTTAATTGGTGCATTTTTAAGTCATGTTAAAAATGAAAAATAAATCAGTGGGTCGTATTTAAATAGCCTCTTGTTTCTCATTCCCCACCATCTACTCTGTTGTTGATTAGTTCTGCAAAATGCTTCATCAAGTTTACAAGAAATGTGCATGTTGATGAATTGGACATGCCTGTGCTATGTTTCACTATAAATCAAATCAATGTTGCACACCATTAGGCTAGGATGGTATACCTTATATATACCATATACCAGGGCAATTTTAAATACTCACGGGATAATTTTAATAACATTTTAAAAAATACATCTTTGCTTCCTGACGATCCACTGTTGTGCATCGCAAGGGAGGTGATCAAGTTACACATGATATTCACTACTGATCTTTCTGATTTAACTGTGTTAAAATTTTCTCCAGTTCAGGGCCCCATCTATGAATTTGGTTTGCTTAGTGTCTAGCTTGCAAGATCAATATTGTTGAACATAATATACTCTACAGGCATGTCAAAGTTCCAGAGTGAGATCTCTGCTAGTTTTAATGTTGTTTTTTTATACAGAGAATGTAAGCAATCACAACCCTCCTTTTACTTGTATCATTACACATCCTGCAAATCACCAGCAGAGGGCGACCATTTTGAATCCATTTTCACATTCACTCTGTTGGTAATACTTACAAATTTGATTATAACTCCTAAAGTAGAAGAGATCCCACTCTGGAACATTGATATTCCCCCAGAGTATATTATGCTCAACAATATGAAAAATGTGCCAAATCTAAAATGGTATATTTTCAATATTCATAAATGAATGTAAGAAAATTGTTGTAAGATATTAATGGAAGGAAATACTACTCATATTATAGAGCAAGCGGTGAAGTGTAATATGAAACCAAATGTTGCTTTTTAGTTCCTACAGATGATACATTATGGTGTCTTAAAGGAGGCCTCGGTCAGGCCAAAATGTCACAAATACTCCAGCCTCAATTATTTCTCAATTATGCTTTAAGATACAAATGTAAAATACATGTCAACAATCCTTCCTCCTACTAAAGGACCCTTCTATGGATTAAATGTTGTGAAAATCCCCCAAAAATCATTGTCTTGTTTTGTTTTAGTTTCATGAGGAATCACAGAGAGGGAACATACTTATTCTGCCGCCCATCTATGGAGTAGAAGAGCTCCTGCAACTCCTCAGTGGTGAGAATCCCGTCTGCGAAATAAGCATTGAACTCATCAAACGACAGTTTTCCATCATCTGAAAGACAACACAAGACCACAGCTTATGCATCAACGACAGACACATGGCCAAAGGAAATCATACAAGGGTTCAAATACTATTTGCGGTCTTTCAAATGCTATGAGCGTTTGATTCGGCATGCCTGTGCCAGATGTTTGGAGTTTGAACTTTTGGGACAATTCCATGTTTGTCCATCCATTTATGCCAGACAAACTCAGCTTAAATGATTTGATAGAAAACAAATATTATTTGAACCCGGGTCTGGACGAAATAGAGCTGGCCTACATATAATAGCTTAAATGGTTACGTCCCAAATGTCACCCTGTTCCCTACATAGTGCACTACTTTTGAGAGCTTAGTTGTCTGATTTGTGATGAACATGTTCCTGGTGTTAAGCTGCCGCTTGGCAGGAGGACTAGACAGACAAACGTTGGAGCTGGAGTCAGCAGCTGGCTAGCCAGACTGGGCGTACTGACGGACAGAAGGAAGTCATCAACAGATTTATAAAACTTTGTGTGTATCCTAAACAACACTCCATTTACTATATAGTGCACTACTTTTGACCAAGGCCCATAAAGCTCTGGTCAAAAGTAGTGTACTATCAATGCGTAAAATGGTCTGTTTCCGTGTGTGTACATGCAAGGGAGAATATCTTTAATGATATGTAGTAGAAACTCAGTACTGAGAAGTCAGAATAAAAGCAGAGCTGGACCACTCTTGATTAGTTGGCTCTGGAAGGTCATGGATCTTTACACATGCTATTAGCCCCTACACCTTGTCTATTGTACTCATATAATGCCCCAATTCATCTCAGCAGGCAATCTACTCCAAACATGTATTTAGTAGGTATATAACCTAGTTCCTACATTTTTAAAATGTCTTAAGAATGATTGACTATAAAGTTAATGGAGCCTATATTCATACAATCCTTAATTAAAGATCCAATATCTAATCAAACTTCAATTCAAATGTTATTTGAAGTGCATTTAAAAGAGCAACACACTTAAAACATTAAAATGAAAAAACAAGCACGGCAATAAAGGAGATCAAATGTTATCAAAGAACATAAAACATAAAGCCGTCATTGATTATTACACTCAACTGAACGACTTGATTAGTGTAGTGTTAGCTAGCTACATAGTTGTCTTTGCTGTCTTCGTATTCAAGATAATTGTGTAGTTTAGAGTGTGTAGTCTTAGAGTGATTATCTTAATTTACCGAGGTTAGCTAGCCAGCTATTTGTCGTCCTTAACGTAGGAGACACTGCTAGCTAGCCAACAGCTAGCCAACGTCTACCGAATAGAACTTCGCACTCAACAACCCGGTCGCATTCCGCTTCGCTCCACAGGTAGTATCACATTTTCATTTCATTTCATTACAGTACAACGGTTTGATTTGTTTGATCGTAGCTAGCTACATAGCTAGCTACATAGCCGTCTTTGTATCAAAGATAATTGTGTAGTCTAGAGCGATTTTCTAGGTTAGCTAGCCAGCTATTGTCGTTCTTTTAACGCAACGTAACGTAATCAACACTGCTAGCTAGCCAGCTAGCCCCCGAATAGCAGCACTGTAGAAACTATTACACTCAACGGAACAACTTGATTAGTGTAGTGTCAACAACGCAGCCACTGCCAGCTAGCCTACAAAGTCAACAACGCAGCCACTGCCAGCTAGCCTACTTCATCAGTACTGTATCATTTTAATCATTTTAGTCAATAAGATTCTTGCTACGTAAGCTTAACTTTCTGAACATTCGAGACGTGTAGTCCACTTGTCCTTCCAATCTCCTCTGCATTAGCGTAGCCTCTTCTGTAGCCTGTCAACTATGTGTCTGTCTATCCCTGTTCTCTCCTCTCTGCACAGACCATACAAACGCTCCACACCGCGTGGCCGCGGCCACCCTAATCTGGTGGTCCCAGCGCGCACGACCCACGTGGAGTTCCAGGTCTCCGGTAGCCTCTGGAACTGCCGATCTGCGGCCAACAAGGCAGAGTTCATCTCAGCCTATGCCTCCCTCCAGTCCCTCGACTTCTTGGCACTGACGGAAACATGGATCACCACAGATAACACTGCTACTCCTGCTGCTGTCATGCTGGTGAATGAGGACCCAAAAGCGACTTGGCGAAAACAGAGTATTTAATCCAGAATAAACTTTACAAAACAAAAAGCATAATACTACACGTAAAGACGAGAACAGACTGGAGACTTGATCGAGAACTGCAGGTTGCCTCGGGAAGGCACTTGAACCTAGCAGACTCAGACACCTGCTCACCACGCAGCATCTGAGGGAAACACGACACGACAGGGCAAAACATAGACACAGCACGGTGAATTATAAATGAGGATCCGACAGGGCAGGTACGGGAAACAAGGAGTGAAATAGGGACTCTAATCAGGGAAAAGGATCGGGAACAGGTGTGGGAAGACTAAATGATGATTAGGGGAATAGGAACAGCTGGGAGCAGGAACGGAACGATAGAGAGAAGAGAGAGCGAGAGAGTGAGAGAGGGGGGGGAGAGAGAGGGATAGAAAGAGGGAAAGAACCTAATAAGACCAGCAGAGGGAAACGAATAGAATGGGAAGCACAGGGACAAGACATGATAATAAATGACAAAACATGACAGTACCCCCCACTCACCGAGCGCCTCCTGGCGCACTCGAGGAGGAATCCTGGCGGCAACGGAGGAAATCATCAATGAGTGAACGGTCCAGCACGCCCCGAGACGGAACCCAACTCCTCTCCTCAGGACCGTAACCCTCCCAATCCACTAAGTATTGGTGACCCCGTCCCCGAGAACGCATGTCCATGATCTTATGTACCTTGTAAATAGGTGCGCTCTCGACAAGGACGGGAGGGGGGAGGGAAGACGAACGGGGTGCGAAGAAAGGGCTTAACACAGGAGACATGGAAGACAGGATGGACGCGACGAAGATGTCGCGGAAGAAGCAGTCGCACAGCGACAGGATTGACGACCTGGGAGACACGGAACGGACCAATGAACCGCGGAGTCAACTTACGAGAAGCTGTCGAAGAGGAAGGTTGCGAGTGGAAAGCCACACTCTCTGGCCGCAACAATACCTAGGACTCTTAATCCTGCGTTTATTGGCGGCTCTCACAGTCTGTGCCCTGTAGCGGCAAAGTGCAGACCTCACCCTCCTCCAGGTGCGCTCACAACGTTGGACAAACGCTTGAGCGGAGGGAACGCTGACTCGGCAAGCTGGGAAGAGAATAGAGGAGGCTGGTAACCCAGACTACTCTGAAACGGAGATAACCCGGTAGCAGACGAAGGAAGCGAGTTGTGAGCGTATTCTGCCCAGGGGAGCTGTTCTGCCCAAGACGCAGGGTTTCTGAAAGAAAGGCTGCGTAGTATGCGACCAATCGTCTGATTGGCCCTCTCTGCTTGACCGTTAGACTGGGGATGAAACCCGGAAGAGAGACTGACGGATGCACCAATCAAACGACAGAACTCCCTCCAAAATTGTGACGTGAATTGCGGGCCTCTGTCTGAAACGGCGTCTAACGGGAGGCCATGAATTCTGAACACATTCTCGATAATGATTTGTGCCGTCTCCTTAGCGGAAGGAAGTTTAGCGAGGGGAATGAAATGTGCAGCCTTAGAGAACCTATCGACAACCGTAAGAATCACAGTCTTCCCCGCAGACAAAGGCAGACCGGTAATGAAGTCTAGGCGATGTGAGACCATGGTCGAGAAGGAATGGGGAGCGGTCTGAGACGACCGGCAGGAGGAGAGTTACCCGACTTAGTCTGCGCGCAGTCCGAACAAGCAGCCACGAAACGGGGCGCGTGTCACGCTCCTGAGTCGGCCACCAAAAGCGCTGGCGAATAGACGCAAGAGTGCCTCGAACACCGGGATGACCAGCTAACTTGGCAGAGTGAGCCCACTGAAGAACAGCCAGACGAGTGGAAACAGGAACGAAAAAAAGGAGGTTACTAGGACAAGCGCGCGGCGACGCAGTGTGCGTGAGTGCTTGCTTAACCTGTCTTTCAATTCCCCAGACTGTCAACCCGACAACACGCCCATAAGGAAGAATCCCTCGGGATCAGTAGAAGCCATAGAAGAACTAAACAGACGGGATAAGGCATCAGGCTTGGTGTTCTTGCTACCCGGACGGTAAGAAATCACAAACTCGAAACGAGCGAAAAACAACGCCCAACGAGCTTGACGGGCATTAAGTCGTTTGGCAGAACGGATGTACTCAAGGTTCTTATGGTCTGTCCAAACGACAAAAGGAACGGTCGCCCTCCAACCACTGTCGCCATTCGCCTAGGGCTAAGCGGATGGCGAGCAGTTCACGGTTACCCACATCATAGTTGCGCTCAGATGGCGACAGGCGATGAGAAAAATAAGCGCAAGGATGAACCTTATCGTCAGACTGGAAGCGCTGGGATAGAATGGCTCCCACGCCTACCTCTGAAGCGTCAACCTCGACAATGAATTGTCTAGTGACGCCAGGAGTAACGAGGATAGGAGCGGACGTAAAACGTTCTTTAGAAGATCAAAAGCTCCCTGGGCGGAACCGGACCACTTAAAACACGTCTTGACAGAAGTAAGAGCTGTGAGAGGGGCAGCAACTTGACCGAAATTACGAATGAAACGCCGATAGAAATTAGCGAAACCTAAAAGCGCTCAACTCGACACGTGACCTTGGAACGGGCCAATCACTGACAGCTTGGATCTTAGCGGAATCCATCTGAATGCCTTCAGCGGAAATAACGGAACCGAGAAAAGTAACGGAGGAGACATGAAAAGAACACTTCTCAGCCTTTACGTAGAGACAATTCTCTAAAAGGCGCTGTAGAACACGTCGAACGTGCTGAACATGAATCTCGAGTGACGGTGAAAAAATCAGGATATCGTCAAGATAGACAAAAACAAAGATGTTCAGCATGTCCCTCAGAACATCATTAACTAATGCCTGAAAAACAGCTGGCGCATTGGCGAGACCAAACGGCAGAACCCGGTACTCAAAATGCCCTAACGGAGTGTTAAACGCCGTTTTCCACTCGTCCCCCCTCTGATGCGCACGAGATGGTAAGCCGAAGGTCCAACTTAGTAAAGCACCTGGCTCCCTGCAGAATCTCGAAGGCTGATGACATAAGGGGAAGCGGATAACGATTCTTAACCGTTATGTCATTCAGCCCTCGATAATCCACGCAGGGGCGCAGAGTACCGTCCTTCTTCTTAACAAAAAGAACCCCGCCCCGGCCGGAGAGGAAGAAGGCACTATGGTACCGGCGTCAAGAGACACAGATAAATAATCCTCGAGAGCCTTACGTTCGGGAGCCGACAGAGAGTATAGTCTACCCCGAGGAGGAGTGGTCCCCGGAAGGAGATCTACAATCATACGACCGGTGAGGAGGAAGGGAGTTGGCTCGGGACCGACTGAAGACCGTGCGCAGATCATGATATTCCTCTGGCACTCCTGTCAAATCGCCAGGTTCCTCCTGAGAAGTGGGGACAGAAGAAATGGGAGGGATGGCAGACATTAAGCACTTCACATGACAAGATACGTTCCAGGATAGGATAGAATTACAAGACCTAGAAGGATTATGACATACTAGCCAGGGATGACCCAAAACAACAGGTGTGAAAGGTGAACGAAAAAATCAAAAAGAAATAGTCTCAGCAGATACTGTGAGAGTTAAAGGTAGTGTCTCAAATTTGATACTGGGAAGATGACTACCATCTAAGGCGAACATGGGCGTAGGCTTGTCTAACTGTCTGAAAGGAATGTTATGTTTCCGAACCCATGCTTCGTCCATGAAACAACCCTCAGCCCCAGAGTCAATCAAGGCACTGCATGTAGCACCGAACCGGTCCAGCGTAGATGGACCGACATAGTAGTACAAGATCTAGATGAAGAGACCTGAGTAGTAGCGCTCACCAGTAGCCCTCCGCTTACTGATGGGCTCTGGCCTCTTACTGGACATGAATTAAAAAACGTCCATCAAATCCGCACAGAGGCACAGGCGGTTGGTGATCCTCCGTTCCCTCTCCTTAGTCGAGATGCGAATCCCTCCCAGCTGCATGGGCTCAGTCTCAGAGCCAGAGGAGGGAGATGGTTGCGATGCGGAGCAGGGAAACACCGTTGATGCGAGCTCTCTTCCACGAGCCTGGTGACGAAGATCTACCCGTCGTTCTATGCGGATGGCGAGAGCAATCAAAGAGTCCACACAGGAAGGAACCTCCCGAGAGAGAATCTCATCTTTGACCACTGTGTGGAGTCCCTCCAGAAAACGAGCGAGCAGCGCCGGCTCGTTCCAGTCACTAGAGGCAGCAAGAGTACGAAACTCTATAGAGTAATCCGTTATGGATCGATCACCTTGGCATAGGGAAGCCAGGACCCTAGAAGCCTCCCCACCAAAAACTGAACGGTCAAAAACCCGAATCATCTCCTCTTTAAAGTTCTGGTAATTGTTAGAACAATCAGCCCTTGCCTCCCAGATAGCTGTGCCCCACTCTCGGGCCCGGCCAGTAAGGAGTGAAATGACGTAAGCAACCCGAGCTCTCTCTAGAGTATGTGTTGGGTTGGAGAGAGAACACAATCTCACACTGGGTGAGAAAGGAGCGGCACCAGTGGGCTGCCCGGAGTAGCAAGGTGGGTTATTAACCCTAGGTTCTGGAGGCTCGGCAGGCCAGGAAGTAACAGGTGGCACGAGACGAAGACTCTGGAACTGTCCAGAGAGGTCGGAAACCTGAGCGGCCAGGTTCTCCACGGCATGGCGAGCAGCAGACAATTCCTGCTCGTGTCTGCCGAGCATGGCTCCTTGGATCTCGACGGCAGTGTTACGAGCGTCTGTAGTCGCTGGGTCCATTCCTCGGTCGGATCCTTCTCTCATGCTGGTGAATGAGGACCCAAAAGCGACTTGGAGAAAACAGAGTATTTAATCCAGAATAAACTTTACAAAACAAAAAGCATAATACTACACGTAAAGACGAGAACAGACTGGAGACTTGATCGAGAACTGCAGGTTGCCTCGGGAAGGCACTTGAACCTAGCAGACTCAGACACCTGCTCACCACGCAGCATCTGAGGGAAACACGACACGACAGGGCAAAACATAGACACAGCACGGTGAATTATAAATGAGGATCCGACAGGGCAGGTACGGGAAACAAGGAGTGAAATAGGGACTCTAATCAGGGAAAAGGATCGGGAACAGGTGTGGGAAGACTAAATGATGATTAGGGGAATAGGAACAGCTGGGAGCAGGAACGGAACGATAGAGAGAAGAGAGAGCGAGAGAGTGAGAGAGGGAGGGGGAGAGAGAGGGATAGAAAGAGGGAAAGAACCTAATAAGACCAGCAGAGGGAAACGAATAGAATGGGAAGCACAGGGACAAGACATGATAATAAATGACAAAACATGACAGCTGCTCTCTCTTCGTCCGCCCACGTGTTCTCGCACACCCCGAGAGCTTCTGGTCAGCGGGGTGGTGGCACCGGGATCCTCATCTCTCCCAAGTGGTCATTCTCTCTTTCTCCCCTTAACCATCTGTCTATCGCCTCCTTTGAATTCCATGCTGTCACAGTTACCAGCCCTTTCAAGCTTAATATCCTTATCATTTATCGCCCTCCAGGTTCCCTCGGAGAGTTCATCAATGAGCTTGATGCCTTGATAAGCTCCTTTCCTGAGGACGGATCACCTCTCACAGTTCTGGGCGACTTTAACCTCCCCACGTCTACCTTTGACTCATTCCTCTCTGCCTCCTTCTTTCCACTCCTCTCCTCTTTTGACCTCACCCTCTCACCTTCCCCCCCTACTCACAAGGCAGGCAATACGCTCGACCTCATCTTTACTAGATGTTGTTCTTCCACTAACCTCATTGCAACTCCCCTCCAAGTCTCCGACCACTACCTTGTATCCTTTTCCCTCTCGCTCTCATCCAACACTTCCCACACTGCCCCTACTCGGATGGTATCGCGCCGTCCCAACCTTCGCTCTCTCTCCCCCGCTACTCTCTCCTCTTCCATCCTATCTCTTTCCTCTGCTCAAACCTCCAACCTATCTCCCGATTCTGCCTCCTCAACCCTCTCCTCCCTTTCTGCATCCTTTGACTCTCTATGCCCCCTATCCTCCAGGCCGGGTCGGTCCTCCCCTCCCGCTCCGTGGCTCGACGACTCATTGCGAGCTCACAGAACAGGGCTCCGGGCAGCCGAGCGGAAATGGAGGAAAACTCGCCTCCCTGCGGACCTGGCATCCTTTCACTCCCTCCTCTCTACATTTTCCTCTTCTGTCTCTGCTGCTAAAGCCACTTTCTACCACTCTAAATTCCAAGCATCTGCCTCTAATCCTAGGAAGCTCTTTGCAACCTTCTTCTCCCTCCTGAATCCTCCTCCCCCCCCCATCCTCCCTCTCTGCAGAGGACTTCGTCAACCATTTTGAAAAGAAGGTCGACGACATCCGATCCTCGTTTGCTAAGTCAAACGACACCGCTGGTTCTGCTCACACTGCCCTACCCTGTGCTCTGACCTCTTTCTCCCCTCTCTCCAGATGAAATCTCGCGTCTTGTGACGGCCGGCCGCCCAACAACCTGCCCGCTTGACCCTATCCCCTCCTCTCTTCTCCAAACCATTTCCGGAGACCTTCTCCCTTACCTCACCTCGCTCATCAACTCATCCCTGACCGCTGGCTATGTCCCTTCCGTCTTCAAGAGAGCGAGAGTTGCACCCCTTCTGAAAAAACCTACACTCGATCCCTCCGATGTCAACAACTACAGACCAGTATCCCTTCTTTCTTTTCTCTCCAAAACTCTTGAACGTGCCGTCCTTGGCCAGCTCTCCCGTTATCTCTCTCAGAATGACCTTCTTGATCCAAATCAGTCAGGTTTCAAGACTAGTCATTCAACTGAGACTGCTCTTCTCTGTATCACGGAGGCGCTCCGCACCGCTAAAGCTAACTCTCTCTCCTCTGCTCTCATCCTTCTAGACCTATCGGCTGCCTTCGATACTGTGAACCATCAGATCCTCCTCTCCACCCTCTCCGAGTTGGGCATCTCCGGCGCGGCCCACGCTTGGATTGCGTCCTACCTGACAGGTCGCTCCTACCAGGTGGCGTGGCGAGAATCTGTCTCCTCACCACGCGCTCTCACCACTGGTGTCCCCCAGGGCTCTGTTCTAGGCCCTCTCCTATTCTCGCTATACACCAAGTCACTTGGCTTCGTCATAACCTCACATAGTCTCTCCTATCATTGCTATGCAGATGACACACAATTAATCTTCTCCTTCCCCCTTCTGATGACCAGGTGGCGAATCGCATCTCTGCATGTCTGGCAGACATATCAGTGTGGATGACGGATCACCACCTCAAGCTGAACCTCGGCAAGACGGAGCTGCTCTTCCTCCCGGGGAAGGACTGCCCGTTCCATGATCTCGCCATCACGGTTGACAACTCCATTGTGTCCTCCTCCCAGAGCGCTGAGAACCTTGGCGTGATCCTGGACAACACCCTGTCGTTCTCAACTAACATCAAGGCGGTGGCCCGTTCCTGTAGGTTCATGCTCTACAACATCCGCAGAGTACGACCCTGCCTCACACAGGAAGCGGCGCAGGTCCTAATCCAGGCACTTGTCATCTCCCGTCTGGATTACTGCAACTCGCTGTTGGCTGGGCTCCCTGCCTGTGCCATTAACCCCCTACAACTCATCCAGAACGCCGCAGCCCGTCTGGTGTTCGACCTTCCCAAGTTCTCTCACGTCACCCCGCTCCTCCGTTCTCTCCACTGGCTTCCAGTTGAAGCTCGCATCCGCTACAAGACCATGGTGCTTGCCTACGGAGCTGTGAGGGGAACGGCACCTCAGTACCTCCAGGCTCTGATCAGGCCCTACACCCAAACAAGGGCACTGCGTTCATCCACCTCTGGCCTGCTCGCCTCCCTACCACTGAGGAAGTACAGCTCCCGCTCAGCCCAGTCAAAACTGTTCGCTGCTCTGGCCCCCCAATGGTGGAACAAACTCCCTCACGACGCCAGGACAGCGGAGTCAATCACCACCTTCCGGAGACACCTGAAACCCCACCTCTTTAAGGAATACCTAGGATAGGATAAAGTAATCCTTCTCACCCCCCTTAAAAGATTTAGTTGCACTATTGTAAAGTGGCTGTTCCACTGGATGTCATAAGGTGAATGCACCAATTTGTAAGTCGCTCTGGATAAGAGCGTCTGCTAAATGACTTAAATGTAATGTAATGTAAATGATTAAAGGCCAAGCTAAAAAGGCTGGTTGACAATTGGGATTAACATAACAAAAATGTAGAATAAATTGTGGAAAAAATGATGATACTTTATAAAATAAACACAAACCATTTAAGAAATAAACATGAGAAATGCATGAGTTTCCATTTGCTGGACCAACAAGCTCCTGACAACAGAACAACTGTGTTACTATGCCTGGTGTTAGCTCTACATCTGGTTGAATGAGTGGTAGACCAATCTGTCTGTCAGTGGCGAACCACGTGGTAAGTACATATGATGAGCGAAAACGTATACTTTTATCAGTGCTTATAACCTCTCACAGCATCCCTACCTTATCATGTTCTGTCAGCTGTACAATGGTGAAATCCTTGTTTAGATACATGAATGTGAAGACACCATACAGATCATGCCGATCTTCACTTCCTTATGACAAACAGCGGTTTAGGGGGCAGGCAAATAATGTCTGAGCTCACTGCAAATTCAACACCGGTCAGATCCTTATTCTCATAGATCGTTATTCTAAATTATGTAAGTACTTGGTACCATCAGAACCTACGTGTACTGCACGTCATCGCTCTCATGACTGCCTGCTAACAAGTTTGTAATATTATCAGTCAGTTGGCCAGACCCTGCTCTTAACCTCTTGGGCAGTTAAATAATTTCTCATTAAATTAACTGAGATGCTGTGATTGTTGGTCTTCTGTTTACCGATGAAATCACTGAAATGGAAAGCATCAGAAACTATATACTGGACCATAGTCCAAAAAGCATTTCTTCAAGAGGTTAGGTAGGGGCATATTTGGTGTGCAATACTGTTTTCCATAAAACCTTGCAAAGCTCTCACAGAACTGTTGCAAGTGGCGATGATCCTCTCTAACTCGCTCCATTGTGATACATCTAGCACATAATATGGTACAGGCTTTGATAAAATGGGTTCAGAAATCATAATGGGCATCCTCCACAAGTCCTTTAAGAGCGAATAAGGAGTAAACGCATGTCAACATTTTTCATTCTTGTGCACTGAAATGAGAAAACCCTGAAGAGATTTTAGCGGGTACTTGGCACATGCCTGCAGGTGCTTTCAGTTCATCAACTTTAAGATGAGTACGTGTTTGTATTCCATCTTCAAGCACACCAATATTCTTCCAGACTGTAAAAATGTGTTTTGCTGTCCCAGTAAAAGAATATGCATTGACAAAACCGACATGTGCGGAACTATGGGGCAAAATAGACATGGCTGGCTTAGACTGTTAACAACATGTAAAACTATATTTAGTCTCCCATGTTTATTGAAAACATACATACATTTGCACAATGAGCACTTGTCTCTCAAATACATTGTTAGTTGTTGGTTATCTAGCTAGTGAATTCTTGCCATATTAGCATTGACATGAAATCAGCCAAAACACCTCAGAACAAGACACGGTATTAAGAACAAGATGAAACTATCTGAAAAAAAATCACACAGTGTTTCCCCGCATGGCAGTTTCTTGTCATTGTCGGTAGCTATCTGGCCATCCTGTATCACAACAACTCAGACTTCTGCCCCATTGTAGTGTGCTCATCTTTTCCATAACATTGTCAGCTAACCCATCTATAGGGTCCACTACAGCCATGTCTATGGGCAATGAAATATGGCAATTTAAATAGCTCTCTGCCTTGATCTTCGCCTGTGTCCAAATACTCCCTTGCATTTTGTGAACTTCATTCTGACGTTGTTGTCCTTCCAGTGCATGATGGAATAACCTGCTTTTCATCCCATTTCCATGGAAATGGTTCTAGGCATTTGTTGCAACTTGTGTGAGCTTGACCTGAATCTGTGTTGTTGGAACAGATAAGAAGATTGTGAAGAAATCCCAAGTAGGCTACATGAAAGTTAGAAACATCACACCAACAAAAAAACGTTTCTAATAAAAGTTTCTAATCGAATGACATGGAAAATAAACAGGGGCCAACTTTATAAACGGTTATGATATGTTATCGATGTACTCTAGCTTTGAACAAAGTCTTGTGGATCTGTGCACCTAGAGCCAAAGATGGTGGATAAATGAAGATGCCTTACTCAGCCCGTTTACCATTGAAAAAATGTGTCACAGTTCCGATCTACTTAATTAATGGATGGCTCTCCTATAGATATTACATTTATATTTTTGTCATTTAGCAGATTAACATATTTTTTTATATATTTTATTTAACCAGGTAAGTCAGTTAAGAACAAATTCTTATTTTCAATGACGGCCTAGGAACAGTGGCAGCCTGTTAACAGCCTGTTCAGGGGCAGAACGACAGATTTGTACCTTGTCAGGGGATTTGAACTTGCAACCTTGGGGTTACTAGTCCAACACTCTAACCACTAGGCTACCCTGCCGCCCCGTATACACTAGGAGTCAGGAGGCAGGTGCAGAAGGTAAGTTTAATAAAGAGAATAAGCAGATAAACAAAACAGGAGACACGTACTGAAAGTGAACAAAAAGCATATACTGCATGAAGACCAAGGCTACTGAGGATTAAATAAAGGGGAAGTAATCAAGGTAATGATGAAGGCAGGTGTGCTTGATGATGGTTGCCAGGTATGCGTAATGTGGGTTGCTAGGACCAGTGGTTAGTAGACCGGCGACGTCAAGCGCCGGAGTGAGGGAACGGGAGTGGGCGTGACACAAATGCTCTTATCCAGAGCAACTTACAGGAGCAATTAGGGTTAAGTGCCTTGCTCAAGGGCACGTCAACAGATTTTTCACCTTTCGGTTACTGGCACAACACTCTAAACTGCTAGGCTACCTGCCGCCCCACGATAGCAGCTTGGTCTGTTCTACTTGTATATGAACCAGAATTTCTTTGCCAGTGAGATGTCTCGATTCCTCTTCCGTCTAACTTGTATCACAGAGGCAGCAGTCCAAATTCAAAGTAGACAGCCCTCGGCCCTAAGCCCCCAGCCCTTGAATGACGTATTAAATCGTCACATCCGAATGTACCTTAAATGTCCCTAGCCCAAGCGAGGGAGAGTGATGAATCGGAGAGGCAACGTCCTTGGTGGAAATCTTGAAGTTGAGTTTAAAAACAACCAGCCTAAAGCTATTCATGTACCTATAGTTCTATAGTTTGGTCATTTATTCCAATACATTTCCGAATTCACAAATGTTAATGAAGCTAGCTACGTTTTATAGGCTCCTCACTACGAGATTAAGCCAATTTGCCAACACTAAAATCAACTAATATCAATGTCGTAATATAAACAGTACCAGTCAAAAGTTTGGACAAACGTACTCACTCCGGGGTTTTTCTTTATTTTAACAATTTTCTACATTGTAGAATAATAGTGAAGACTTCTGATCTATGAAATAACACATGACGGTTATTTGATCAAATCAATTAACTATGTTTAATTATTACTTGATTAATTACGTGACAATTAACTCGGAAAAAGTTTGTTTAATGAGTTACCTTTTCCTGAATTAACTCAAGAATATATCAGAATATTTTGTCATCGTATTAGTCATCCATTAAATATTATTACATCATATCAGTCTCAATCTGAACGTCGTTGACTTCAAATCTGCACAAGCCCTAGTCTAAATGACGATTCAGCGATACACAAATTGGCTTAAACATCTCAAGACTTCAGTCAGGAAGTTAAAGCTTGGTGGCAAATTGGTCTTCCAAATGGACAATAGCCCCAAGCATAGTTCCAAAGTTGTGGCAAAATGGTTTAAGGACAACAAAGTCAAGGTATTGGAGTGGCCATCACAAAGCCCTGACCTTATACCTATAGAAAATGTGTGAGCAGAACTGATAAACTGATAAACGTCTACTGAATAGAACTTCCGCACTCAACAACCCGGTCGCATTCCGCTTCGCTCCACAGGTAGTATCACATTTTTCATTTCATTTCTTTACAGCACAACGGTTTGATTTGTTTGATCGTAGCTAGCTACATAGCTAGCTACATAGCCGTCTGTGTATCAAAGATAATTGTGTAGTCTAGAGCGATTTTCTAGGTTAGCTAGCCAGCTATTGTCGTTCTTTTAACGCAACGTAACGTAATCAACACTGCTAGCTAGCCAGCTAGCCCCCGAATAGCAGCACTGTATAAACTATTACACTCAACGGAACGACTTGATTAGTGTAGTGTCAACAACGCAGCCACTGCCAGCTAGCCTACAAAGTCAACAACGCAGCCACTGCCAGCTAGCCTACTTCAGCAGTATTGTATCATTTTAATCATTTTAGTCAATAAGATTCTTGCTACGTAAGCTTAACTTTCTGAACATTCGAGACGTGTAGTCCACTTGTCATTCCAATCTCCTTGCATTAGCGTAGCCTCTTCTGTAGCCTGTCAACTATGTGTCTGTCTATCCCTGTTCTCTCCTCTCTGCACATACCATACAAACGCTCCACACCGCGTGGCCGCTGCCACCCTAATCTGGTGGTCCCAGCGCGCACGACCCACGTGGAGTTCCAGGTCTCCGGTAGCCTCTGGAACTGCCGATCTGCGGCCAACAAGGCAGAGTTCATCTCAGCCTATGCCTCCCTCCAGTCCTCGACTTCTTGGCACTGACAGAAACATGGATCACCACAGATAACACTGCTACTCCTACTGCTCTCTCTTCGTCCGCCCACGTGTTCTCGCACACCCCGAGAGCTTCTGGTCAGCGGGGTGGTGGCATCGGGATCCTTATCTCTCCCAAGTGGTCATTCTCTCTTTCTCCCCTTACCCATCTGTCTATCGCCTCCTTTGAATTTCATGCTGTCACAGTTACCAGCCCTTTCAAGCTTAACATCCTTATCATTTATCGCCCTCCAGGTCCCTCGGAGAGTTCATCAATGAGCTTGATGCATTGATAAGCTCCTTTCCTGAGGACGGCTCACCTCTCACAGTTCTGGGCGACTTTAACCTCCCCACGTCTACCTTTGACTCATTCCTCTCTGCCTCCTTCTTTCCACTCCTCTCCTCTTTTGACCTCACCCTCTCACCTTCCCCCCTACTCACAAGGCAGGCAATACGCTCGACCTCATCTTTACTAGATGCTGTTCTTCCACTAACCTCATTGCAACTCCCCTCCAAGTCTCCGACCACTACCTTGTATCCTTTTCCCTCTCGCTCTCATCCAACACTTCCCACACTGCCCCTACTCGGATGGTATCGCGCCGTCCCAACCTTCGCTCTCTCTCCCCCGCTACTCTCTCCTCTTCCATCCTATCATCTCTTCCCTCTGCTCAAACCTTCTCCAACCTATCTCCTGATTCTGCCTCCTCAACGCTCCTCTCCTCCCTTTCTGCATCCTTTGACTCTCTATGTCCCCTATCTTCCAGGCCGGCTCGGTCCTCCCCTCCCGCTCCATGGCTTGACGACTCATTGCGAGCTCACAGAACAGGGCTCCGGGCAGCCGAGCGGAAATGGAGGAAAACTCGCCTCCCTGCGGACCTGGCATCCTTTCGCTCCCTCCTCTCTACATTTTCCTCCTCTGTCTCTGCTGCTAAAACCACTTTCTACCACTCTAAATTTCAAGCATCTGCCTCTAACCCTAGGAAGCTCTTTGCCACCTTCTCCTCCTCCTGAATCCTCCTCCCCCTCCCCCTCCTCCTCCCTCTCTGCAGATGACTTCGTCAACCATTTTGAAAAGAAGGTCGACGACATCCGATCCTCGTTTGCTAAGTCAAACGACACTGCTGGTTCTGCTCACACTGCCCTACCCTGTGCTCTGACCTCTTTCTCCCTCTCTCTCCAGATGAAATCTCGCGTCTTGTGACGGCCGGCCGCCCAACAACCTGCCCGCTCGACCCTATCCCCTCCTCTCTTCTCCAGACCATTTCCGGAGACCTTCTCCCTTACCTCACCTCGCTCATCAACTTATCCCTGACCGCTGGCTACGTCCCTTCCGTCTTCAAGAGAGCGAGAGTTGCACCCCTTCTGAAAAAACCTACACTCGATCCCTCCGATGTTAACAACTACAGACCAGTATCCCTTCTTTCTTTTCTCTCCAAAACTCTTGAACGTGCCGTCCTTGGTCAGCTCTCCCGCTATCTCTCTCAGAATGACCTGCTTGATCCAAATCAGTCAGGTTTCAAGACTAGTCATTCAACTGAGACTGCTCTTCTCTGTATCACGGAGGCGCTCCGCACCGCTAAAGCTAACTCTCTCTCCTCTGCTCTCATCCTTCTAGACCTATCGGCTGCCTTCGATACTGTGAACCATCAGATCCTCCTCTCCACCCTCTCCGAGTTGGGCATCTCTGGCGCGGCCCACGCTTGGATTGCGTCCTACCTGACAGGTCGCTCCTACCAGGTGGCGTGGCGAGAATCTGTCTCCTCACCACGCGCTCTCACCACTGGTGTCCCCCAGGGCTCTGTTCTAGGCCCTCTCCTATTCTCGCTATACACCAAGTCACTTGGCTCTGTCATAACCTCACATGGTCTCTCCTATCATTGCTATGCAGACGACACACAATTAATCTTCTCCTTTCCCCTTCTGATGACCAGGTGGCGAATCGCATCTCTGCATGTCTGGCAGACATATCAGTGTGGATGACGGATCACCACCTCAAGCTGAACTTCGGCAAGACGGAGCTGCTCTTCCTCCCGGGGAAGGACTGCCCGTTCCATGATCTCGCCATCACGGTTGACAACTCCATTGTGTCCTCCTCCCAGAGCGCTAAGAACCTTGGTGTGATCCTGGACAACACCCTGTCGTTCTCAACTAACATCAAGACGGTGGCACGTTCCTGTAGGTTCATGCTCTACAACATCCGCAGAGTACGACCCTGCCTCACACAGGAAGCGGCGCAGGTCCTAATCCAGGCACTTGTCATCTCCCGTCTGGATTACTGCAACTCGCTGTTGGCTGGGCTCCCTGCCTGTGCCATTAAACCCCTACAACTCATCCAGAACGCCGCAGCCCGTCTAGTGTTCAACCTTCCCAAGTTCTCTCACGTCACCCCGCTCCTCCGCTCTCTCCACTGGCTTCCAGTTGAAGCTCGCATCCGCTACAAGACCATGGTGCTTGCCTACGGAGCTGTGAGGGGAACGGCACCTCAGTACCTCCAGGCTCTGATCAGGCCCTACACCCAAATAAGGGCACTGCGTTCATCCACCTCTGGCCTGCTCGTCTCCCTACCACTGAGGAAGTACAGTTCCCGCTCAGCCCAGTCAAAACTGTTCGCTGCTCTGGCTCCCCAATGGTGGAACAAACTCCCTCACGACGCCAGGACAGCGGAGTCAATCACCACCTTCCGGAGACACCTGAAACCCCACCTCTTTAAGGAATACTTAGGATAGGATAAAGTAATCCTTCTCACCCCCTCCCCCCTTAAAATATTTAGATGCACTATTGTAAAGTGGCTGTTCCACTGGATGTCATAAGGTGAATGCACCAATTTGTAAGTCGCTCTGGATAAGAGCGTCTGCTAAATGACTTAAATGTAAATGTAAATAAAGCGTGTGCAAGCAAGGAGGCCTACAAACCTGACTCAGTTACAGCAGCTCTGTCAGCAGGAATGGGCCAACATTCACTCAACTTATTGTGGGAAGCTTGTGGGAGGTTAACCGAAAGTTTGACCCACGTTAAACAATTTAAAGGCAATGTCAACTTCTGACCCACTAGGAATGTGATGAAAGAAATAAAAGCTGAAATAGATCATTCACTCTGCTATTATTCTGACATTTCATATTCTTAAAATAAAGTGGTGATCCTAACTGACTTGGCTCATTCATTCCCCTCCTCTCCCCTGTAACTATTCCCCAGGTCGTTGCTGCAAATGTTCTCAGTCAACTTACCTGGTAAAATAGCGGATAAATAAATAAATAAAATGACTTGGAATTTTTACTAGAACTAGAATCTCCCCTTTCTGTAGAGTTCGGATGCTACTGACATTTTTTTTAAATGCACAAAAACAGATATCTCTAGCTCAAACTGACATATTTTGATGAGGAGTTTTGTATTATGTTAAATACCGGTCATGTCTCAGGCTGGACACATTGGCAGTCAGGATCTCTATTCTCCACTGAGTGTTGTTAACACCCCATGTTTCCCCTTATCCCTTATTGGTGAAAAGAAACTGTGTTCGGAGATGAAACACCTAAGTTCTTCAAACTGGCATGGAAGTGGCTAGAGTCTTAAGAGGTGTCAGGATAATTAGGAGTCTGAAACTAGGGTATTTGGTGCAGTGTACAGTATATAGGGAATAGGGTGTCATTTGGGATGGAGAGCCCTGCACGGGCATGAATTTTAAGCCTGAGCCCTAACCATACCCGCGACATTCAGGCCCGATTGCTTCTGCCAAATTTAAAACCCAGACCTGCCGGAAACCCAAAATCAGAAATAAATTCCTTAGTTAATAAAAACCATTAGATGCTCTTCTCTGTCTGTCTCTCGCTTCCTGCACGCAGGCATAACAATGGCTTGGGCTGCTCTCCTCAATGAGACACGAGAAAGCTGTGGGCTACTTTGACACTCTAAACTCTGACGAAACTCAAGGAACATTATTATTTTCTGTGAAATAGTCCTGTCTTATATTTGATGAGGTCGAAGCGCTTCTGACACCATGTTATGATTATATCAGATATGACTGTACTGTGTAGCAGAGCACAAGCAAATGGCTCAGATTCACAATGTTCATCCCCAACCAAACTCTAGTTGAGTTTCATTTTTAATTGAACCTTTATTTAACTAGGCAAGTCCGTTATGAACAAATTCTTATTTACAATGATGGCTTAGGAAGAGTGGGTTAACTGCATTGTTCAGGGGCAGAACAACAGATTTTTAACTAGTCAGCTTGGGGATTCGATCAAGCAACCTTTCGGTTACTGGCCCAACACTCTAACCAAACAGGCCCTACCCGGCTCTAACCCGATGTATAATGTCGGGGCCCGTCGGGTTCAGGTTGGATAGCAGAGCTCTATTGGGATGCAGCCTTTGGCTCGAGTTCTCAGCTCTAGTCTAGGACACAAAGTAAGGCACTTTGAAATGGCAAACCATATCAAAACACTCAAAAAGAACTCAGAGCTACTTCCCAAATAGTCAGGCCAATCTGGCCAAATTGCGCACAACAAGGTAACAATGATTATAATTAAATACGCCAGAAGTTCCAGACGAATGATTCTGCTCAATTCAAGGGCAAATTTGAGGACCATCTGTTCGCCGGGCTCCGTGGCACACCTCATGGCGGTGTGTGGGAGGATGATGCAAAGGCCGTTGCCGCCACCTCCTCGCACTTAAAATACTGTAGCTAACGACAACCCAACCAAATGGCTATTACCCTTTTAAAAGCCGTGACAAATAGAATTATGTTTACAATGTTTACAAACTTTGTTCTGGGAATAGGAAAAGGCCAATTTTGACAAAATGAAAGGGTTCTTCGTTTAACTAGGTCCGATATGATGCAATCAATGGCTTTGTTCAGAATTGTGGCTCATTGATAAGATAAATCAGGCAAAGCCTATTATATGGCTGAAATCTCCAAGGGATATTCTTCCACAAAATCAGAGTTTTTAGGAAATAGAAGTAGATATGCAGTAAACTTGGTCCAATATTTTGATGCTTTATCTAGAAACAATGGGATGCCGTCTGCACTCTTCTATAGTCCTTATTTCAAAAATAATGTCAACACATGTTTCAAAAACAGGATGAAGGAAAGGGTAGATACTAGATCTAGTTCATGTTGTACAGATCCCGATATAGATGTGTGCCTTCAACATCTGACTGTGCCCTTCTTTCATAGAAGACCTCTCATGTCTTGCCGTCCAGCCACTATATTTGATGCCTTGCTCTTTGGCAGCCCAATGGTGACTACTGGGAGCTCACTTTTTTTGACAGCTCTAGGTGGAAATGTTGTCCTCGTAGAAACCAGGACGACTTAGAAGAGCACATTATTTCCATGTTTTCGGCTTATTTCATCTATTAGTACGGAGGGGTCAGACAGAAGGAAGAGCGATTGAGTAGCCTGCTGTGGGATTAAAGTACTTATGGGAATTTACCTTGATTAGAAGAGAATAACAGCATGAGCCAGTTCAAATCCCCAGTGACTGGATCTGTGACTCAATATTCAGCTAGGCCTATTGACATGCGCTCTGCCCCAAATTGCGGGCTTGCCAAATAGGCATAGGCCTACAAGCTTGTGATTTGAAACAATCCACAGCTATGTTTTTTTTTAAAGAAGCCAATGGTCGTCAATTTTTCTGTGAAGTGATGCCCTCTGGTGAAGTATTTTTTAATGATTTTAATCATTTTGGTATAGACAGGAGAAATTACATAATTTTGGCAAATGCATTTCCATTTACTTCCCTATTGGACCCACCGCTATGCCATTTCTCTACTGTTCTATTGGTTTTCATATGAACTTTTTTCCGTTGTCCAGAAGCCAAAAGCACAATCCTGCTCATATTAGAAACCCATCCTGGTTGTTGCACCTTAAATTCCACTCCTTTCTAAGTTTCTAACAGAGATTTGTTATCTCTGTCACATATGGAACCGCTATCAGGTGCACTGTTTAGAATGGTGTTCTCCCACAAATTGCATTTTGGCAAATGTTTCAAAATTAGGTTTAATTGGTTGCTTCATTACGATTTGCATGTTCTGTTAAGATGCACTAAATGTGATTTATGTCATTCTGACATTCTGAGAACCGTGGATGAATGCCCTAATGTGCTTTGCACCCAATGCATATGGGTCCAGGTAAATTCAAATCTTCCCGGTCACATTGTATAGTGCCACATTGTCCTAACGGAAACAATGTCATCCATATATACTTTATCAGTATATTGCTGTACTGACAAATATACAACAATATATTAAGCAATATATTGAAATACACTGAGTATACCAGACATTAGGAACACATTCGTAATATTGAGTTGCTTTTCAGATCAAACTCAAATTGGTCGGGGCATGGACTCTACAAGGTGTCGAAAGTGTTCCACAGTGATGCTGACCGATGTTGACTCCAATGCATCCCACTGTTTTGTCAAGCTGGCTGGATGTCCTTTGGGTTGTGGACCAATCTTGATACACATGGAAAAACCCAGCCGCGTTGCAGTTCTTGACACAAACCGGTGCGCCTGGCATCTACTACCATACCTAGCTCAAAGACACTTAAATCTTTTGTCTTTGTTTGAAAATACTGGGATGTCTGGGACTGCTCAAAGATGGGATCAGTAGCCCTCAGATTGCATTTTTGACTTGCTCACATTAAATGAGCATTGGGGACGCCCTAAGTAGGCAACGAAATGGGGATTTTGTGCCCGATCACAAAAACTTGTCTTGAACATCTAAAATCAGTACCAAAATTGCGTAGTGTAGGTCCGGCCTTAATAACTTTAATCACAAAAAGGATAAAGACCTGACCACACTGGAAGTTATAGACCTGTCAACCTTCGTAATGTGGATGGAAAGATATTATCTTAAGAATCTTGCCTCTAGACTGGAGAAAACTATTCCAGATATCATCCACTCTGACCAGGTTGGCTTTGGGAACTTAAGTGATAGCTTCAGACGTTTGTGGCTGAATAAATCTGGATCCTGCCCTGGTTTTTCAAGTTTGTCCTCAGTAGATTAGGTTTGGTTCTGGGTTTATGAATTGATGTCCTGTTTTTCAGGTCCTATGACAGCTGTACAGACTAATGGAATGATTTCGCAATTGTTTATTTATCTAGATCTACAAAACTGGAGGACCCTCTCTCTCCTTTGCTGTTTTTGATAGCGATAGAACCTCTGGTGATATCTATAAGGGGAATCCCAGAGATTCAACAAGTATATAGGGGAGAGGAATACAAATTGTTCTTATAAGCTGATGACATTGTGTTGCTGATTAAAAACTCCATGTCATTGATCCAACCACTGCTCAAAACTGTGGAGATACGTTCTGTTATTTCCGGATACAAGTCTAATTGGCATAGATCTGAGGCTATGCCAGTCTCTACAATACTCCCGTCAGCTATGGTTAACCCCTTCTGATTGCAAGTGTATGCAATCGGGTATGAATTATCTGGGGATTGTGTTGACATTTGAGTTAGATAAGATAGTGGATATCAATATGCTTCTAGTCCTCCAACAAAGAAAACAAAACATTGACAAGTGGAAGTTGTTCAATCCTAGTTTATGGGGGGGAACTTTTATTCAATTAAAATGATGGTTACTCCTAAGTTTAATTATATTTAAATGGTTACTCCTATGTTTAATTATATTTAAATGATGCTACTGATATGCATTCCATCATACATTTTTAAGCAGTATAATTGCATCATTAAAGAGCAACTGAAAGCACAGATTCCGCATGTGTTTCTCTGGTTGCTAATGAAGAAAAACGAGATTTCAGTCTTGGCGTTGTGGTTTGATGTGGTAGTTACTGATGTGTCTCCCATGAGTCACCGTAGGAACAATGGCAGTATCAGTTCTTCAAAGTAGTAAGTGCATCTAAGATAACTCAAGAATTTTGTAATTAAATTAGAAGTCTTTGCAGGGGAAGTTTTAGTCGCGCAATTTTAAATCTAGCTACGGTATTTAATAAGTAAAAAATGTGCAATCCGCTGTGCTGCTGGGCAGGTCAGTCTCACAGTCTGTGTGTTCTGCGGCAGCATTGGATAGAGTGCAATCACTGCAGCTGTGTATCCCGTGTTACTGGGCAAGTGTCGAAATCAAAAACCAATGCTGAAGTAAGTTATGATGAACCTTTCGATGAGATTGACTTTATCACCAAAATTATTATATGCAGTCAATTTTGACACTAGAATGTTTGTCTAATATCGATGCCACATAGGCCGTTTTCTATCAGAGAAGTTGTTTGTTGCCTTCAGTTGTGCTTTAAATACTTTACATGGGAGGGAAAAAAGACCATGCATTGGTATGCTGAAAATACATGCCCTAAAGAAAGAGGGATATGACTCCCGGCAAGGCCGGTCCATGCCGTTCTGACGCTAGGCAAGACCAAAAAATGACAACCCTGCAAAAATTGGATCGTCCCAGTAAGCAAAATTAAGTCTAAAACACGTATTTTCCAGGCGTTGAAGTTACATGCTGACCTGACCAGACCGGACACGTCGTGTGCGTCGCAAAATAAATGTAGAAATCCATGTTATTCAATTATTGCACCCACACTGCTCGCAGGCGCCAACGAGTGTCTGCGATGCCAATGGCTAAAATATAACTCCTTTCTATTTCTGACAAAGATCGCACTGAAAGTCCTGCCTCTCCCAACTCCTCATTGGTTTATAGAAGCAGGTACCTACGTGCCATCTCCTCATTAGTTATACCCACGTGGGTGATTGAAAGACAAACTGTTTTGCCGGTCGTCGTGGTAATACTATGAACGTTTAGATGCAATCACCATATAAGTTCAAAGATGAAAAAGCTTGGAAGGAGGAGAGATGACTAGAAACTATTCATTTGATGTTTTATGTGTGGATTAATTGTCGGAGTAGAGGACCTTGTGCATCAGGTAAAATAACAACTCAATGTTTATATCCCAGGACAAATTAGCTAGCAACAAATTAATATCATTGGTTCAGAGTTTGTTTTGATATTTTAACCTGGGTGTCGTGATCGCGTTTGGTGTAGGGGGACAAAATAAATGTATGCGCACGTGTTCAGTCGGTTTGGGTTCCGTGTTCCGTTCTGAAGGTGAAAATATGCATTTTTCCCAGACATTGAAATAAAAACGTATCATCTGGATGTTGAAATCAGGTTTCTTTTCAGTTCTGAATGAAGGTTGAAACTATGCATTTTTTGTATGTTGAAATCAGGCAAATTTTGGGTTCTGATTGAAAGTTGAAAAGACGTCATTTATAGACGTCGATGTTTGGGCTTAATCGAAAACCGGACAAAAAAAATATATTTAAAAAATAATAATAATAATAATTTAAATTTTAAAAAAAAATCGATGTCCGGGGACGATGAAATCAAGGCCGGTCCAAATCTGAACCAAACATAGACGTCCAGGGAAATCAAGGCTGGTCTGGACTACACAAAAAAAAAGACGCCCAAAAGGCATCAGCATCGGTCCGTTCTTACTGTGATTAAAATAACTGGCAATGTCAGTGTGCTGATTCAATGAATGATGGTGCTGAGTTTGCCTTTTAGACCAACATTTCATTTTAAGGTGCTCCAGAGCTTTTTACTGTCATTCTTCATATAATTTCTTTGTTTCATAGTGTGGTTTCTTCTTTTTATTCAGTTTAGTCACATAATTTTCTCAATTTGCAGTACTTTTGCCAATTGGTTGTGCAGACGGACTTAATTGCCATTCGTTTTACATCAAACTGACATCAGTCAGTTTACATCCGTCGTTTTACATCAGTCTAAAATAGTTGATGCATTCAAATATGGCTGCACTGTAACTATAGATGCACGTTAGCACATATGCTAATGCTAAAAATGCTTTAAAAATCTTATTTTCATCAACCATAAATCAGATTGACTCCAGATGTTATATATAATTAGTTTCTAATGAATTTTAAAAAGTTACAGCACTAGACTAAACTTAACTTGCATCATTGTTGTGATATTGAGAAAAGCATGGTAATATTATAATATTTTACACCTTTTTCTCCCCAATCTTGTGATATTCAAATTGGTAGTTACATCACTGCAACTCCCGTACGGACACAGGAGAGGTGAAGGTCGAGAGTCATACGGCCTCAGAAACACTATCCTGCCAAGCAGCACTGTTTCTTGACACACTGCTCACTTAACCCAGATGCAAGCCGCACCAATGTGTTGGTGTACAACTGGTGACCGTGTCAGCGTGCGGTCGGCCCGTCACAAGGGGTCGCTAGAGCACGATAGGACAAAGACATCCTGGCTGGTCAAATCCTCCTCTAAATCCAGAAAAAACTGGGCCAATTGGGCGCTGCCTCATGTGTCTCCCAGTCACATACGGCTGCGGCACAGCCTGGGATTGAACGCTGGTCTGTAGTGACGCCTCAAGCACGGCGATGCAGTGCCTTAGATCACTGCGCTACTCAGGTTGGTAAAGCTTTTACTGATTGTACCTAAAGTGTCATGTTTGTCATTCATTGTCATGTCTTGTCCCTGTGCTCCCCATGCTATTCGTTTCCCTCTGCTGGTCTTGTTTGGTTCTATCCTTCTCTCTCCCCCTCCCTCTCTCACTCTCTCGCTCTCTCTTCTCTCTGTCGTTCCGTTCCTGCTCCCAGCTGTTCCTATTCCCTAATCACCATTTAGTCTTTCCACACCTGTTCCCGATCCTTTCCCTGATTAGACTCCCTATTTATTCCTTTGTGATCCGTTCCTGTTCCGTCGGTTCCTTGTTTTGTATTCCATGCTGTAATTGCGTTTCGCCCTGTCCTGTCGTGTTTTTTGCCGTGATTGTGTATCACCCTGTCCTGTCGTGTTTTGTGCCTTCTTCAGACGCTGCGTGTGAGCAGGTGTCTCAGTTGACTACGGCCTGCGCCTACCCGAAGCGACCTGCAGTCTGTGGCCGCTTCTCCAGTTGTTTTCCCCTCTACTATCTAGAGGATTTCAGTTATTCGGTTTTGAGCATTAATAAACTCTGTTTCTGTTAAGTCGCGTTTGGGTCCTCCTTCACCTGCATGACATAAAGGAAGATTGTCATGTAGGAACTGATTAGTTGTTTTGTTATCCAGCTGATCTTGTGTCCTCTCTATCATCCTGCGAACCCCGTCCATTGCTGCTTGCAGCTATATTTGTATTTATTATTACATTTAATTGAACAGGGGCAACATACAACAAAACACAAGTCTCAGTACACTTCAGAATAGATGCGTTGAAACAGATTTTGGAAAACCCTGCTCTACACCAGATTTTTTTGGGGTAGAAAATTAGACGCCTTCATAAACAAAACAGTTTTTTGGGGGAAAAAAATCAAATTAGGCTAAACACAAAAACGTTTTTGGTAGTGCCCTTTAAAAACATTGGTGTTGCGCATTAAAATCAGTTATGTTTTGCCTAATTCATTTTTCCCCCAATTCTTTTTTAAATCATAAAAACAGCTGAATGTGATGTTCTATGCTCACAACAATACTTAAACCACATCAAATCCAATGTTGTCACATGCTCCAAATACAACAGTGGAATGCTTACTTACAAGCCCTTAACCAACAATGCAGTTAAGAAAAATACAAAAAAATAAATAAAATAAAAGTAACAAATAAAGAGCAGAAGTAAAATAACAATAGCTAGGCTATATACAGGGGGTACCAGTACAGAGTCAGTGTGCAGGGGCACCTGTTAGTCAAGGTAATTGAAGTAATATGTACATGTAGGTAGAGGGGTAGAAGCTGTTTAGAAGCCTCTTGGACCTAGACGTGGCGCTCCGGTACTGCTTGCCATGTGGTAGCAGAGAGAACAGTCTATGACTAGGGTGGCTGGAGTCGTTGACCATTTTTAGGGCCTTCCTCTGACAATGCCTGGTATAGAGGTCCTGGATGGCAGGAAGTTTGGCCCCAATGATGTACTGGTCCGTTCGCACTACCCTCTGTTGTGCCTTGCAGTAGGAGGCCGAGCAGTTGCCATACCAGGCAGTGATGCAACCTGTCAGGATGCTCTCGATGGTGCAGCTGTAGAACCTTGAGAATCTGAGAACCCATGTCAAATCTGTTCAGTCTCCTGAGGGGGAATAGGTTTGGTCTTGCCCTCTTCACGACTGGCTTGGTGTGCTTGGAACATGACCTCCTCCCTATAGGCTGTCTCATCGTTGTTGGTGATCAGGCCTACCACTGTTGTGTCATCAGCAGGGGACTGAGCACCCACCCCTCAGGGACCCATGTGTTGAGGATCAGCGTGGCGGATGTGTTGTTACCTACCCTTACCACCTGGGGGGCAGCCCGTCAGGAAGTCCAGGATCGAGTTGCAGAGGGAGGTGTTTAGTCCAAGGGTCCTTAGCTTAGTGATGAGCTATGAGGGCACTATGGTGTTGAACGCTGAGCTGTAGTCAATGAATAGCATTCTCACATAGGTGTTCCTTTTGTCCAGGTGTGAAAGGACAGTGTGAAGTGCAATAGAGATTGCATCATCTGTGGATCTGTTGGGTCAGTATGCACATTGGAGTGGGTCTAGGGTTTCTGGGATAATGGTGTTGATGTGAGCCATGACCAGCCTTTCAAAGCACTGCATGACTGCAGACGTGAGTGCTATGGGTCGGTTGTACTTAAGGCAGGTTATCTTAGTGTTCTTGGGAACAGGGACTATGGTGGTCTGCTTGAAACATGTTGGTATTACAAGCTCAGACAGGGAGAGGTTGAAAATGTCAGTGAACTTGCCAGTTGGTCATGGCATGCTCGGAGTACACATCCTGGTAATCCGTCTGGCCCTGTGGCCTTGTGAATGTTGACCTGTTTAAAGTTCTTACTCACACCGGCTGCGGAGAGCGTGATCACACAGTTGTCTGGAACAGCTGATGTTCTCATGCATGTTTTAGTGTTACTTGCCTCTAATTTGGCTCGTCTGGTAGGCTTGTGTCACTGAGCAGCTTTTGGCTGTGCTTCCCTTTGTAGTCTGTAGTAGTCTGCAAGCCCTGCCACATCCAATGAGCATCGGAGCCGGTGTAGTACGATTCGATCTTAGTCTTGTTTTGAGGCTTTGCCTGTTTGATGGTTCCTCGGGAGGCCATAGCGGGATTTCTAATAAGCTTCCGGTTTAGAGTCCTGCTCTTTGAAAGTGGAGGCTCTACCCTTTAGCTCAGTGCGGATGTTGCCTGTAATTCATGGCTTCTGGTTGGGGTATGTACGTACAGTCACTGTGGGGACGACGTCATCGGTGCACTTATTGATGAAGCCAGTGACTGATGCCAGAGCTTTGCACGGGTCTCTGTGTGTGGAGTATAGCATAGTATAACGGATTTAGGTTTCCCTGCATTAAAGTCCTCGGCCAGTAGGGGCGCCACCTCTGGATGAGCATTTTCCTGTTTGCTTGTGGAAATCTTAGCATACAATGACATTCTAGATGGTTCTGTGCTTCCAACTTTGTGGCAACAGTTTGGGGAAGGCCCTTTCATGTTTCAGCATGACAATGCCCCAGTCCACAAAGAGAAGTCCATACAGAAATGGTCTAAACTTGTGGAGATTGTTTAAAAATAATATGCATATTTTGTGTTTCTTCAAATGCATGTGTGACCTGTGATGGAATGGCATCGGACGTGAGTTGGTGTCTTCCAAAAGGTGGAGAAGAAGTGACCTGGCAGAAGATGGTGAAACGTTCTAATGGTAAGACAGCCTGAAAAATATACCAGGCCTCGTTTTAAAGGAAGCTGACATATGTCCTGATCCAATATGTTTCCCACCTGATCACATCGATAATTTGAAATGTTGTTTTCCCCCATTGTATCATTTGGCGATGTGGCCCTGAAGGTGGTGCCTGCCACCCTGTCTCCATTGGTATACAGAATAGATGGAAGGGGAATGATATCCCCTTAACAATACAACCTGTGCATGTGCGCTAAATAATAACACATAAGACCATTACTATAATGCACTCAACCTGTCCTATCAGTGCAGCACAGAAATGCCCTTATCCAGGTGATGTGACAAAGGCATTTCCTAACAGACCTGCTAACTTTCTTTCTATACCATTTGTATTTCATATACCTTTGACTAATGGATGTTCTTATAGGCACTTTAGTATTGCCAGTCTAACAGTATAGCATCCGTCCCTCTCCTCGCTCCTACCTGGGCTCGAACCAGGAACACATCGACAACAGCCACCCTCGAAGCAGCGTTACCCCTGCAGAGCAAGGGGAATAACTACTCAAAGTCTCAGAGCGAGTGACTTTTGAAACGCTATTAGCGCGCACCCCGCTAACTAGCGAGCCATTTCACATCTCGGGAGATGAGGGAGACCTGTTTGAATGAGTGCTTACGAGCCTGCTGGTGCCTACCATCGCTCAGACTGCTCTATCAAATCATAGACTTAATTATAACACACAGAAATACGAGCCTTAGGTCATTAATATGGTCGAATCCGAAAACTATCATCTCGAAAACAAAACATTTATTCTTTCAGTGAAATACGGAACCGTTCCGTATTTTATCTAACGGGTTGCATCCAGAAGTCTAAATATTCCTGTTACATTGGTAAGGTTTAAAAATATAAAATGATATATATATGATTTTAAGAAAGGCATTGATGTTTAGGTACCTTTTTCACAAATGCGCACCGCATCGATTATATGCAACGCAGGACACGCCAGATAAACTAGTAATATCAACCATGTGTAGTTAACTAGTGATTATGATTGATTGATTGATTTTTAGAAGATAAGTTTAATGCTAGTTAGCAACTTACCTTGGCTTCTTACTGCATTCGCGTAACAGGCAGGCTCCTCATGGAGTGCAATGAGAGGCAGGTGGTTAGAGTGTTGGACTAGTTAACAGTAAGGTTGCAAGATTAAATCCCCGAGCTGACAAGGTAAAAATCAGTCGTTCTGCCCCTGAACAAGGCAGTTAACCCACCGTTCCTAGGCTGTCATTGAAAATAAGAATATGTTCATTACTGACTTGCCTAGTTAAATAAAGGTGTATACATTTAAAAAAAAATTTTTTACAAAGAAATTAAAATGTAATTATTATTTTTTAAATCGGCCAAATTGGTGTCCAAAAATACCAATTTCCGATTGTTATGAAAACTTGAAATCGGCCCCAATTAATCGGCTATTCTGTCCGTGGTCACTCTTCCTCGGTGCCCACTGTCACTGTGTCCATTTCCATCTTGTCCAGCTGTGTACAGTATGTACCATTTCACGTAAACCCTGTTTCTTGTCTGCATCGAAGTAGAGGTCCTAGTACCAAGTATCGAGCATGGTGGCGACACAGTAAAGAGGCTCAGAGAGAATGCCACTGAGTACTTTTGTAAGTTTTAACCCCACGGAATGTGTCGACAGTTTTGTCAAGCAGGCATTTCAATGCCACAACAGAAGGTATCACGTCTGCTGCAGACGCAGTTGATTAGCTTATTTCTCGAGTCAGTTGTTCGAATGGCGCTTAGAGTGTGTTCATGTTTCCAAGATTCAAACATGTTCTCAAATGCCATTGAGATGGCAGCAGCGGTATGAGAACCAGAGCATTCTTGAGCGTGCAATATGGCTTTCCTCAGTACGAAATCCTCGTCGACCCCGACTCAGCATGCTCATGGGGCTGACATCGCTGGTCCAAATGTCAGTCGTGAAGCTAATAGCAGTGACGCCCAAAACAAGTAGCTCATAGATGTACGTTTCAACAATACTGTGTAACTCTGGTAGGGCAACATCTGAAAAATTGTGTGTACCAGGGCTCGACCAGTCGTCGAAAGCCAACATCATCCACGACAGAGGACAGTTGATTGTCAAGGGCAATGAATTCCATTATCTTGGCGTTAATGGATTTCGCCTTTGAGTTGTCTCGCTGAAATGTTCTTACTCTTTCAAATGACTGCTCATCTTGAACTTGTTTGCTGAGTATTTTTCTGCTTCTGTTCTGTGTAGCGCTGTATTTCGTGGCATCATTATCTACTTACGTTATATAGGTAAGCACGTCAGCTTTGACATCGATTTTGCACATCGGTGTTAAACTAGACATCGGGCCGATGCCAATGTTAGCATTTTTAGCTAATATCGTATGTTTCCGATATGCTCAACGATATATTGTGTATCCCTACTAAGAACACAGCTCCTACCACTCCCTCTTTGTCAAGTTTCAATTGAATATTCCCCAAAGAATAACAGTTTGCTAACTCATTAGAATGATTAGCTCTGAAACCAAATTGCATAGGGTGCAATGAGAAACCACTCGTGTCCAAATGGTCCATCAATTGCTCAGCAACTACCTTCTCTGCAGCTTTAGAAATGATTGGCAGAATACTTAGAATACTTATAGGTCTATAATTATTGATCATTAAAAAAAGGTGACAACATCTGACTTCGATTCCTTTGGGTTTATGGATAAAGTAATCAAATGTGTTATTGGGGAGGTTAAAATATCTTATTTTTAAAGAACACGATCAAAACCACAGACAGTTTGGCCAATATCCCTTGTTTATTGATGGCACTGGCTGCACCAGGTCGGAGGTTTCTTTGTCTCTCTCTCTACCCTCGGATCTGAAAGAGTCTCTCGGATCCGAACGGGCACGGGTCTGTTTTCCACACAGGCTTTTTCAGAAATGGGTCTGACTGTCCTTGGGTCCAATCGGAACAGGCCTGTGTTTTACTTTTTTTTATAAAATGTATTTTAAATGCCACGAAAGCCACGATTGAATGAACCATAATAACAACATCACATTTCCCCCCTAAATGGTACCATGTGAAGATGAAATGGAACAAGATAACTGTAAAAAAACAACACATTCACACATACACATTCACAACACAAACTGCTGTTTTACTCACCGTTTTTGTCAGCGCGGCAGAAAATCTGAAAGAAAAGGGAAAACATTTAGGTATTGATTTTAACAGAGCGTCAAAATAGGGTTTCTTGCAAGGCTATTTCAAATTGAGGTCATTCATCATAAAAGACAGTTCCCAGAGACTGTGATATCCTTTTGTGTTAATGGAGCATTTGAGGGTAGGCTATTAATTGAAATATATATTGTGACAAGGAAACAAGCATGCAGAGAAATGCGTACATCCACTTATCCACACATTTATTCATAGTCATAGGATCCCTTGTAAAACAAATCAAATCTAACTCAATCCAAAGAGCATAAACCAACACTTACATGTGACAAGCAATTGCTCAATCTGATGTCTCCATCACTTGGGATAAGTGAAGAGTAATGACCTTTGACATCAGGATCCATCCCTAGCTCAACCTACGGCGTATTAATAAGCTGCCTCCGACTATCATCTTGCAGAAGTCAACAACCTCAGGGTCTTCAACTAGCCTATGACCCCTACTGTCAATGTTTATTTGCTCATAGCCCCAGACTAGTCAGTTGTGACAGATAGTGTGACCACATATCTAACACAATTGTTTTTCTATTTCAGATGCATTTGTCTGTGCTAGACAAGCTGATAAGTGCAAAGTTATGCCATTGTGTTTACTGTAAATTATAGAATTATAGTAATTATAGTAATTTTTCCAACAATTGTTCACTGACAGAATATTTCACATGATCATAATTCCAGTGGATCAGAAGTTTACATATACTAAGTTGACCGCGCCTTCAAACAGCTTGGAAAATTCCAGGAAATTATGTAATGGCTTTAGAAGCTTCTGATAGGCTAATTGACATAATTTGAGTCAATTGGAGGTGTACCTGTGGATGTATTTCAAGGCCTACCTTCAAACCCAGTGCCTCTTTGCTTGACATCATGGGAAAATCAAAAGAAATCAGCCAAGAATTAAAAAGAAAAATAATTGTAGACCTCCACAAGTCTGGTTCATCCTTGGGAGCAATTTCCAAATGCCTGAAGGTACCACATTCATCTGTACAAACAATAGTATGCAAGTATAAACACCATGGGACCATGCAGCCGTCATACCGCTCAGGAAGGAGACATGTTCTGTCTCCTAGAGATTAACGTACTTTGGTGCGAAAAGTACAGATCAATCCCAGAACAACAGCAAAGGACCTTGTGAAGATGCTGGAGGAAACAGGTAAAAAAATATCTATATCCACAGTAAAACGAGTCCCATATCGACACAACCTGAAAGGCTGCTTAGCAAGGAAGAAGCCACTGCTCCAAAAACCGCCATAAAAAAAGTTAGACTACGGTTTGCAACTGCACATGGGAACAAAGATTATACTTTTTGGAGAAATGTCCTCTGGTCTGATGAAACAAAAATAGAACTGTTTGGCCATCATGACCATCGTTAGCTTTGGATAAAAAAGGGGGATGCTTGCAAGCTGAAAACCATCCCAACCGTGAAGCACGCAGGAGGGATTTGTGCACTTCACAAAATATCATCATGAGGATGGAAAATTATGTGGATATATTGAACCAACATCTCAAGACATCAGTCAGGAAATTACAGCTTGGTCGCAAATGGGTCTCCCAAATGGACAATGACCGCAAGCATACTTCCAACGTTGTGGCAAAATGGCTTAAGGGCAACAAAGTCAAGGTATTGGAGTGGCTATCACAAAGCCTGACCTCAATCCTATAGAAAATGTGTGGGCAGAACTGAAAAAGCATGTGCGAGCAAGGAGGCCTACACACCTGACTCAGTTACACAGGCTCTGTCAGGAGGAATGGGCCAAAATTCGCCCAACTTATTGTGGGAAGCTTGTGGAAGGCTACCTGAAACTTTTGACCCAAGTTCAACAATTAAAAGGCAATGCTACCAATTACTAATTGAGTGCATGTCAACTTCTGACCCACTGGGAATGTGATGAAAGAAATACAAGCTGAAATAAATCCTTCTCTACAATTATTCTGACATTTCACATTCTTAAAATAGTGGGGAACCTAACTGACCTAAGACAGGGAATTCTTACTGTGATTAAATGTCAGGAATTGTGAAAAACGGAGTTTAAATGTAATTGGTAAGGTGTACGTAAACTTCCGAATTCAACTGTATATTCCCATGATTAATTTTGCTTGTTTTAATGACAGATTTGAAAACATATATTTTACACTTCAATGAAAAAAAAAAAATCACATTGAATGTAACATCTTAGCTTTCCTGTCTTCCTTGGAAATTAAAGGAAATGTATTAAAAGAAACCCATTATATCTCTAATTGTAAGTCGCTCTGGATAAGAGCGTCTGCTAAATGACTTAAATGTAAATGTAATTGGACCAACACATTCTCTTATCTGTCTAAACGTTATTTACTTGGCATTTGCTTCTAGATGGCCGTGAGAAAGGCTCAGTTGCATGGCCCCATATTTTGCTAAAGTGTTTTGAGAGGATAATGCATCATTTACAACGTGCATATAAAGGTCAGCCTTGCATCCCAGAGCGTCTCGAGTCCTACTGACACTGTTCTCTATGAGGGGAAGGAGACTGGTGCCCAAGTGACTGCCTGAGGATGATCTCCCTCGTCCCAACTTCCTGTTATTCAGTGTACGGAAACGCACGCACGATCGCACAGTTATGCACGCACGCATAGTCATGCACGCACACGCACAGTCAAGCACAAATATTTTACACACCGTCAACAAAGAAGCCATCAAACCTTTAGAGGAGAATCTTTTGAAGCGCCTGCCTTCTCCTTCTGCCTAATTCAAGCAGTTGAGATGCGAGGTTCAAATTGTGTTCAAATTGCAGCTTAAGACCATGATTATTTGTGTTCCCGATTACAAATATTACGCACAGCTTCACACTCCAATGAACTCAAAACGCTATCATAAACTGTGACTTTTCTATGTTACCGATAGGGCAAAATAGGACATTTCCAAGGGCAAATTATACAACGGTATCTCAGAACTATTTAGCCTTGTAATATATTCATATCACAGAGCTCATCCACTTATCAACCGAAAGAATTAGCCAAACATTCTCTAACGATATTTTTGGGTTGTTTATCTCGAGAGCGATAGAAAATCAAATCAAAGTTCATCAGTTGGCATTGTCAGGCAAGAGCGCATGCATCTCAATAAATCAATATTCTGAAATGCACATTACATTTTCAAAGGCAATATATTTTTTATTTAAGCGCATTCATTATTCTTCCTCTGGTTAGTGCATGGTGAGAGAGAGGGTCACATAAATAACATATGATCCCAACTCACTGTAGCCTAGTGGCTAGAGCGTTGGACTAGTAACCGGAAGGTTGCGAGTTCAAACCCCCGAGCTGACAAGGTACAAATCTGTCGTTCTGCCCCTGAACAGGCAGTTAACCCACTGTTCCCAGGCCGTCATTGAAAATAAGAATGTGTTCTTAACTGACTTGCCTGGTTAAATAAAGGTAAAATTAAAAATGAAACAAGGAATCCAATTAAAACTAGGCAGTAAAGCTTCGGAGCTTCTGTGTCACGTTCTGACCTTTATTTCCTTTGTTTTTGTATTTATTTAGTATGATCAGGGCGTGAGTTGGGGTGGGCAGTCTGTTTGTTTTTCTATGATTTGTATGTTTCGGCCTAGTATGGTTCTCAATCAGAGGCAGGTGTCATTAGTTGCCTCTGATTGAGCATCATACTTAGGTAGCCTGGGTTGCACTGTTTGTTTGTGGGTGATTGTCTACGTGAGTTGCTTGTGTCAGCACAGGTCTCATTTATAGCTTCACGGTCGTTATTTGTTCATTGTTTTTGTATAGTTTGTATTCAGTGTTCAGGGCTTTCTTTTATTAAATATTCATCATGAACACATACCACGCCGCATTTTGGTCCTCCGATCCTTCTCGCCTCTCCTCTTCAGACGAAGAGGAGGACGACCGTGACATTCGGAGTGTTATATGAATAAGACATCCACAAATGAACAGATCCAAACTCACTGTGATGATCAAGGAACACATAAACCAACTAACAAGGGATGCTGTAAAAACTACACAATAGAAGCCACTATGTCACTTTAGTGTGCTAGTGTTCAAGGTTACTGTAAAAGCCGATGTAAACAGCAGTCTATCTAAGGAGCTTTTCCACTATTGCTTCAGATCTTGACTTGTGCCAAGCTTTGCAGAAACATTGCTGCTCCTTATAACTATCTAAGATGTGCCAAATAAATGATCTCTAACTAAGGGCTCCAGCTATACATTTGGTTTGCTAACTTACTAGCTAAGTGGCTAGTTTCCGAGATCAAGCTTCTTTGTTACAGCAGAGACAATCAATCCCATCCAGGATCAAGATCCTTGGTGCCTAAAAATGTTGTGTCCAAAAAAACTAAACATTTTTCAAATACTTTTTTAGGTTTGGAGAGCAATAGCGGCCCTTGTGTGCACTGTCAGTAATATCAAATATCCCAGTATGGTACAGGAACGGTATGAAGGTATGAAAATCTGGATACTGCCCAACCCTAGTGATACCGCCCAACAAACGCACACACAGACTTGTACAGCTAACTTTGTGGAGGAACACAATTCAGTGCCATTCAAAATCACATTTTCCCTAACCCCTAACCTGTACTCTTACCTTAACTAGGGATGCACAATATATCGGTGAACATATTGGAATTGGCCGATATTAGCTAAAAATGCCAACATCAGTAACGGCCGATGTCTAGTTTAATGCCGATGTGTAAAACCGATGTTAAATCCGACGTGCATAACTATATAACGAAGGGACATGACGTAATGACGCCACGTAAAATGTTGTGCTACACAGCATTCTGAAACTAGCCCACAATGTCTGCTTTTGGGATCAAGCAGTCAACAAGTCAAGCAGTCATTTCAAAGAGTAACAAAAAAGGCAAGACAATGGAATTTCATTGCCCTTGACAATCAACCGTTCTCTGTCGTGGGTGATGTTGGATTCGCTGACTGGTCGAGCACAGGTTAACACTACCAAGTGCGTTATTCTTCCGATGTCGCCCTACCGGAGTTACACAGTAATAACGTCACTGTTATTAGCTTCACAACATTTTTTATTTTTTATTTCACCTTTATTTAACCAGGTAGGCTAGTTGAGAACAAGTTCTCATTTACAACTACGACCTGGCCAAGATAAAGCATAGCAGTGTGAACAGACAACACAGAGTTACACATGGAGTAAACAATAAACAAGTCAATAACACAGTAGAAAAAAAGAAGAAAAAAATAGTATACATTGTGTGCAAAAGGCATGAGGAGGTAGGCGAATAATTACAATTTAACAGATTAACACTGGAGTGATAAATGATCAGATGGTCATGTGCAGGAAGATATACTGGTGTGCAAAAGAGCAGAAAAGTAAATCAATAAAAACAGTAAGGGGATGAGGTAGGTAAATACATACTATGGAACGCCATTTGGGTCTTTGCGTGTCAAAAAAGATACAGTAGCACTGTCAAAGCTGTACAAAAAAAGTCAGCAAACAAGCAAACACCGGCCACAAACGATGTGTTTACAATACCGCGTAGGTAATAAAGAATAATTTGTTCGACCGCAACTTCTGGGGTAGCTAGCTTTAGCTTGGTACCTAGCTAGCACCAATACAACCAGCCTGAAAACAATGACCAGTAGAAACTGCAGTCATTTTGATTATTCTTAGCAATGACTTAGGAATCCTTGTGAGTAAGTATTAGCTAGGTTGCCACTTGTTGTTCACCTATTGAAGTTGAACTTTAGTTCATGAAAATAAATAGCTTGCCAGCTACTTAACCCTGTTGCTGTCACGCCTTGGTCTTAGTATTTTGTGTTTTCTTTCTTTATTTGGTCAGGCCAGGGTGTGACATGGGTTATTGTAGTGTGTTTTTTGTCTTGGGGTTTTGTGGGGTGTCTACGTAGTCTATGGCTGCCTGAGGCGGTTCTCAATCAGAGTCAGGTGATTATCGTTCTCTCTGATTGGGAGCCATATTTAGGCAGCCATATTCTGTGAGTGTTTCGTGGGTGATTGTTCCTGTCTGTGTTTGCACCAGATAGGGCTGTTTCGGTTTTCGTTATTTCATTTAATTTACTTTTGTAGTTTCTGTATGTATAGGTTTTCCTTCATTAAAATATCATGAATCATCATCACGCTGCATTTTGGTCCGATCCTTGTTCTACCTCTTCATCAGAGGAGGAGATAGAAGAGAGCCGTTACAGTTGCCCAAAGCTAACATTATATGCAGCCAGCTAGATTAATCTGGCTAGTATTTTTTTAAATGACCAGCACTGTAGGTGCACAAGACAACTTCACTAGCACCATAGCATACGTATCGATGAATCGTTGTGACGTATGAAATACGAGTGGTAGTGTAATCAATGTGTAATAACTACTTTAAAAAATGTATGATTGCGTTAAATGTTTTGTGTGACGTGCAGTCATATTCAGGTCCTGATTGGTCAACAAACTTATTTGACACGTCAAATAGTGCTATTTGAAACGTCAGTGTTATTTGACACGTCGAATAGTTTTAAATAGTTTATTTTTTGACAGGCAAAGACCCAAACGGCGTTCCATAGAAATCCTGGTTGAGAATGTAACGACTGAACGACTGAACAACGAAACAGCACAGCAAGTGAAAGAAATAGGTTTTAATTATGTTTTACTGGTAATGGGGACATAAGTAAAGCCAACAAAATACATTTTTGGTCAGTGTGGTGTGTTTGTGTGTGTAAGCTTTATTTAACTAGGCAAGTCAGTTAAGAATTAATTCTTATCTACAATGACGGCCTACCCCGACCAAACCCAGACGACGCTGGGCCAATTGTGCGCCGCCTTATGGGACTCCCAATCACGGCCGGATGTGATACAGCCTGGATTCGAACTAGGGACTGTAGTGATGCCTCTTGCACAGAGATGCAGTGCCTTAGACCGCTGTGTCCATGTGTGTGTGTTAACTATTTAACTGTACTGGAATGCGTAAAAAGGTTGCATTTTAAATATCGGTTATCGGTATTGTTTTATTTTTTTTACAAGGAAAATATCAGATATCGGTATCAGCCAAAAATGTAATATCAGTGCATCACTAACCCTAACCCAAAAACCTAACCTTAACCCTAGCTCCTAACCCTAACAAAATGTCCCCAGTTGGTCAAATTTTTGTTTGTTTACTATTCTTGTTAAACACACACACACACACAGCGGTTGAGTTCAATTCATGGTTGTCAAATATCATATCAGGAGTGAATGAGTGCAGCAAGGTGTGGTGGAGATATGGGCACTTAACCTCAATTGAATGTTTGTGTTGGTTACAGTAGGTCGATAATGGTGTCTTTAGCCACAATATGGCAAGATGCATTTATCATTAATTTTTAAAACAAGATGCTTACAAAACAAGTAACTTAATCTCCATGATGATTGATTATAAATACATAGAGGTTCACTGGTTTTTAACACATAGTTCAACTATGCATAATAGTTTTTCTGCATGCTTTCAAGGGTGGGTATAATTTGTGTTACGTTCCAACAGTAATCTGTTCCAAAAACTTCGTAAATTAACAAGGTTGTAAACAAACAACGCATACAAAGTTGTATAACGGGAGAATAAGATACCAGGTAGGGAGGGAGTGGGCAAATTGGTTGAGTTTTTCACTCACCGCGTTTATTCTGATTTTTTTTTGTCCTCACTCTGGTAGCCTATGTACAAACATTAAGATTAAGCTACGTGGTGCTACGTGGTGAGTTGATGCCTATTCGGCAACTAGTTAGCTAGATTAATTGATCATGCTACTTTGTATGCGTTGTTTGTTGGCATCCTTGTTATTTACGAAGTTATTGGAACAGATTCCCGTTGGAACGTTCCACAAATTATACCCACCCCCAGAATTAACATACATCAACCATAGGCAAATAAAGAATTTCAAAAGCGTGATTGCATACTGCTGTCAGAAACAGAGCTTTCAAGAGAGAATATGTGACTACTTACATCTTTGAAAATTGGAAGTCCATTAACGGGGCTATGCAGTGGCTGCGGTTGTTCCTGCTGAGAGCGAAGGTGCTTATTTTTCGCCGACTGAAGGCACATAGTGATCATCTTTGTGCACGCCAACATCTTGATGTGGAAGATGTATAGCCGACTTGTAGACAGACACCTGCTCGTTGGAAAGTGTAGCCTTTTGACAATGGGTTCAAACGTGTCGCCCTGCTCTGTTAAACCGAGGCAACAGTGCTGCAACAGTGATGTTGATCTGCAACCGTACTCCAGTAGAGATGTTGCTCTTCAACTTTCTGCGGTAGGTAACCCCACCTTCTGGAGCGCTGATTGGTCAAAATCTTTGTTGCGCATCCCTGCTAGCAAAGAGGAGGAAAATATACTACGTGGCGCAATAATAACATTCTTTTACAATATAAATGGTAGAAAAGGCTAGAATAGGTGAATTTCAAACATTAGAAGCGAATAAATTGATAGAGCTACAATAAGGATATGAAGGAAATAAAAATTGGCCTCCCGCTACCTGTAGGTTAAAGGTAGACTCAGCAAAATGAGCAGATAATGGTCCTGTTTGAGAGAATCAAAACTGTGATGTATCATGGGTAAGTTGATGTGACTGATCTACAAGTTATTTATGATGCAAGCTTTTTTACTGGGTAAAGTTCATGATGCCATTGACCTTAACAGGGGCCCCAGGACCAGTGGAAACAAAATAGCCCCATAACATCAGAGATCCACCACCATATTTTTCTGCTCATGCATTCTCATTTCAACGCCAAACCCACTACATTTACATTACATTTAAGTCATTTAGCAGACGCTCTTATCCAGAGCGACTTACAAATTGGTGCATTCACCTTATGACATCCAGTGGAACAGACACTACTGGTGTGTGTGGCCAAAGCGCTCTATTTTCATGTTATACAGCCAATGTAAGTGCCTGGAGTTTGCTAAACGGCATTGGCACTTGGATTGGAACAGATGCTTTGGTCAGATGACATGAAAATAGAGCTCTTTGGCAACGTACACCCCAGTGGTGGGTTTAGTATCTACATTTTACCTACTGTAAAATATGGTGGTGGGTCTTTGATGTCATGGGACTATTTTGCTACCACTGGTCCTGGTACCCATGTTAAGGTCAACCTCATCATAAACTTTTAGCCAAAAACCCGGTTGCCTCTGCCAGGAGGCTGACACTTGGCTGCAAGTGAATCATCTAGCAAGACAGTAACCCCAAGCACACATCAAAATCCACACAGAAATGGTTAATTGGCCACAAAATCAACATTTTGCAACTCAGTCTCCAGACATAAAAACCCATTGAAATCATGTGGTTTGAATTGAAGAGGGCAGTCCATGAGTACATACGAAGGTAATCAAGGAACTGGAAGGTGTCTGTACAGAGGAATGGTCTAAGATTCCTCCCAAACATTTTTTAAAAGGCTCAGTGGTGTTATCCTCACAAGGGGAGGTATTGAAAGGTATTGAAAACAGGGGTGTTAGTAATTTTGTATTACTTGTTTAACAAAATCTTTCTCTGAGTAATTGTATTAGTATAAAATAATATAAGTTCCAATTTTTTTGGAGCATACAATATAGCTCACTATTTTAATTTGATATTTTATACAGTCATTTATCAAGGGTGTTAATCATTTCTGACCCCACTATAGATGTCTCAGAGGTTTGTTGGGCCAGACATTGTCATCTGCTGATGATAGGCTAGCCCAGAGATAAAATATATATTTTTCTCACGCACACACACACACACACACACACACACACACACACACACACACACACACACACACACACACACACACACACACACACACACACACACACACACACACACACACACACACACACACACACACACACACACACACACACACACACACACACACACACACACACACACAAAGTACAGGCTATGGATAACAATACATTGTAGACATATAGATAACATATAATTTGTGTTCTAGTATATAATATTTTTTTAATTCTCACATATGCACACCAACCTGTGCAGGGGAGAGCTTTTGTCACCGAAGGTCCAGTGCAGAGTTTGTGATTTGTGTACTCCTATATGTATTACTGTAATCCTGTTTCAAACAAGCAAAACCCAAACTCTAGTTAATAAATAAATGTTGCTTGTTTAACATTTTTTATTGTATCTTGTTTTGGCTCCCATAAGATTTAGTTTCCATGTGTAAAAATATTTTATTTTATTTTAATTTTGGAAGTGAATCTCTAATTTCTAAAAATTCTCATTTATCATGTAAAAAAAAACGTGGCCTACTAGCTACATTGTTGCTCACATTGCCTTACTTTGGTTACATGACACAGATGTTCCCAAGCGGTCTTCCCTTGTTAACATAGCCACAAAGTCATGATTATGGCTACTCCCCGCCCATTTATCAAATGTGTCTTCTTAAAATCAGATATTAAACCTAACCCTAACTGTACGTCCAACCCTAACCCTAACCTGTTTTTCAACAATAACAAACGAGTACAATCTTTGTTAATTATATCATAAATAGGACTGTTGGAGTTGTCACACATGCAGCTAACTAAAATATATGGAAATGTCTGCTCTATCCAAAATTACAACCAACTAATTGCAGCATTACTTCAGAAAGGGGGGGAAAGTAAGGAACTTGTCTGTCGGCCCTGCATTAAAAACCAAAATTGGTTAAAGAAAATACTGATAAATAAGTAAGTATACCAGTTCCATTTAAGGACAAAAAATTGACAGCTGTGCCATATAGATTGAAAAATAGTTTGGAAGAGATTTCCGATGTACCGATTCCATGGCACATGGTTTATGAACTGATTGTAATGGCTGTCTGTGGAAGAAGGTGAAGACCAATGCTCAACGTGGTACGTGTTCATCTTTTTCATAAAGTAAACTGAATACTGAATAACAAAACAACAACGACATAACCGGAACAGTTCTGTCTAGTGTAGACACACAAAGACTGAAAACAACCACCTACAAAACACAATCGAAAACAGGCTACCTAAATATGATTCTCAATCAGGGACAACGATTGACAGTTGCCTCTGATTGAGAACCATACCAGGCCAAACACAGAAATAGAAAATCATAGAAAAACTAACATAGACAACCCACCCAACTCATGCCTTATCCATACTAAAACAAAGACATAACAAAAGAACTAAGGTCAGAACCTGACACTGATACACAAAACGCTGGATTCAAAACATCACATTTTTCAATTAAAATTTTTATACAAATTCTTGCAACCAAATAGAATGTTATATATTTGGGGGATACAACCATCCCAGATCTGCAGATTTTGCTGCAAAGAGAAATAATCCTTTCTTTTGGTACTGTCTATATGTAACCTGTTTTTGGTCGCAGGTCCAGAAATGGCTGAAGAATTGCAACATAGTCAATTGATCAATAATATTATAATACTTTTAGCAAAAATGTGTATCTTTAATTTACAATCTGTAGACACTATGAGAAGAGAAAGGTTCAGAACTTTTGTGAAACATCACAGCACAGTTGAAAAATATATGGCAAATAGAAATAAAAATGTATGGTGTTAAGAGATAGATGGGAGGGGTTGAGTGGAGCTGAAGTTTGGGACTTAAAACAACAAGATGACCAATGTAAAAAAAATATACTGTGTCCGTAAAATGTATATAGGTTCAGAACATTTGTGAAACAGCACAGTTAAAAATATATGGCAAATAGAAATCCCACTTGATGGTCTTCAGAGATAAATGGGAGGGATTGAGGGTAGTTGAAGGGTGGGATTAAAAACAAACAAAAGATAACTATTGTAAAATACATTGTGTCCGTAAAATGTATATAGCATGTATGAGATGGAAGTAGAAGCCTAATTAAAGTGTTGTTGTCCATTAGTTTACTCCAATTAGGGGATGGGTGGTGGGGTTTGTGGAAAATAATAAGGATAAATATATTTATATGCTGTATATATTTACAAAAAATATATGGGGGATTGTAAATGATGCAGACAATTACATTGTCTACAATCTATCTGCAATATTAAAGCTGATCTACCCCCCCCCCCCAAACAAAAACATTTTTTTAATAATAATACTTGCCTAACCTAATGCCTAACCCTAACCTTAAATTAAGACCAAAATACACATTTTTGAAGCCAATTTAGATTTTGTGGGTGTGAAATCTGACTTTGTGGCTGTGTTATCTAGTCGAAACAAAGCCTGGGCTCTGCTCAACTCCATTGGTGGAGTTCATCAGAAACTTCCTTCGCCATGGAGTTAACTTGAGTCAGCTAGTGGAAACCTAGCTCTCAAACACTTCCCAGTGGGGTTTTCAGAGATTAGCTTCGCCCACAGCTGTCTCCATGTGAACTACAATGTCCTGATGTCCTAGTCATGTCTGAAACCTTGCTTAGGAAGGACACCTAAAATTCAGAAATTTCCATCCCCAACTACAACATTTTCCGACAAGATAGAACTGCCAAAGGGGGTGAAGTTGCAATCTACTGTTCTGTCATACTATCCAGGTCTGTGCCCAAACAATTCGAGCTTCTACTTTTATAAATCCACCTTTCCAGAAATAAGTCTCTCACCGTTGCCACTTGTTCAAATCAAATCAAATCAAATCACATTTTTATTTGTCACATACACATGGTTAGCAGATGTTAATGCGAGTGTAGCGAAATGCTTGTGCTTCTAGTTCCGACAATGACCCCCCTCAGCCTCCAGCTGTGCCCTGGACACCATATGTGAATTGATTTACCCCCATCTATCTTCAGAGTTCGTACTGGTGACCTAAACTGGGATATGATTAACACCCGGCTGTACTACAATCTAAGGTAGATTCCCTCAATCTCACACAAATTATCAAGGAACCTACCAGGTACAACCCTAAATCTATAACCATGGGCACCCACATAGATATCATCCTGAACAACTTGCCCTTTAAATACAACTCTGCTGTCTTCAACCAGGATCTCAGTGATCAATGCCCCATTGCCTGTATCTGTAATGGCTCAAACAACCACCCCTCATCACTGTCAAACGCTCCCTAAAACACTTCAGCGAGCTGGCCTTTTTAATCAACCTGGCTTGGGTATCCTGGAAGGATATTAACCTCATCCCGTCAGTAGAGGATGCCTGCCACTTTAAAGTGCTTCCTCACCATCTTAAATAAGCATTCCTCATTCAAACAATGTAGAACTAAGAACAGATATAGCCGTTGGTTCACCCCAGACTTGACTGCCCTTGATCAGCACAAAAAAATAATGTGGCATATTGCATTAGCACCGAACAGCCTCCGCGATATGCAACTTTTCAGGGAAGTCAGGGAAGTCCTAACTTCACTGAGGCTAGGAAACACTGTCACCACTGATAAATCAACGATAATCGACCATTTCAATAAGCATTTTTCTACGGCTGGCCATGCTTTCCACCTGGCTACCCCTACCCTGGCCAACAGCTCTGCACCTCCACAGCAACATGCCCAATCCCCCCCCTGCTTCTCCTTCACCCAAATCCAGATAGCTGATGTTCTGAAAGAGCTGCAAAGTCTGGATCCCTACAAATCAGCCAGGCTAGACAATCTGGACCCCCTCTTTCTAAAATAATCTGCCGAAATTGTTGCAACCCCTATTTATAGGCTGTTCAACCTCTCTTTTGTATCATCTGAGATTCCTATAGATTGGAAAGCTGCTGCGGTCATCCCCCTCTTCAAAGGGGGAGACACTCTAGACCCAAAGTGTTATAGACCTATATCCATCCTGACATGCCTTTCTAAAGTCTTCGAAAGCCAAGGTAACAAACAGATCACCAAACATTTCGAATCCCATCGTACCTTCTCCACTATGCAATCTGGTTTCCGAGCTGGTCATGGGTGCACCTCAGCCACGCTCAAGGTCCTAAACGATATCATAACCAACATCGATAAAAGACAGTACTGTGCAGCCTTTTTCATTGACCTGGCCAAGGCTTTTGACTCTTTCAATCACTGCATTCTTATCAGCAGACTCAATAGCCTTGTTTCTCAAATGACTGCCTCGATTGGTTTACCAATTACTTCTCAGATAGTTCAGTGTGTCAAATCGGAGGGCCTGTTGTCCGGACCTCTTGCAGTCTCTATGGGGGTGCCACAGGGTTCAAGTCTTGGGTCGACTCTTTTCTCTGTATATTTCAATGATGTCGCTCTTGCTGCTGGTGATTCTCTGATCCACCTCCACTCAGACGACCCCATTCTATAAACATCTGGCCCTTCTTTGGACACTGTGTTAACAAACCTCCAAACAAGCTTCAATGCCATACAACACTCATTCCATGGTCTCCAACTGCTCTTACATGCTAGTAAAACTAAATGCATGCTCTTCAACCGATTGCTGCCTGCACTACTCTGGCCGGTTCTGACTTAGAATATGTGGACAACTAAAAATACCTAGGTGTCTGGTTAGACTGTAAACTCTCCTTCCAGACTCACATTAAGCATCTCCAATCCAAAATTAAATCTAGAATCGGCTTCCCATTTCACAACAAAGTGTCCTTCACACATGTTGCCAAACATACCCTCGTAAAACTGACTATCCTACCGATCCTTGACTTTGGCGATGTCATTTATAAAATAGCCTCCAACACTCTACTCAGCAAATTGGATATAGTCTATCCCAGTGCCATCCGTTTTGTCACCAAAGCCCCATATACTACCCACCCTCGCTACATATTCACCGCCAAACCCACTGACTACAGGTCATCTATAAGTCTATGCTAGGTAATGCCCCGCCTTATCTCAGCTCACTGGTCACCATAGCAACACCCACCCATAGCACGCACACCAGCAGGTATATCTAACTGGTCATCCCCAAAGCCACTGGTCATCCTTTGGCCACCTTTCCTTCCAGTTCTCTGATGCCAATGACTGGAGCGAATTGCAAAAATCACTGAAGCTGGAGACTTATTTTTCCCTCACTAACTTTAAGCATCAGTTGTCAGAGCAGCTGTACCTGTACACAGCCCATCTGTAAATAGCACACCCAACTACCTCATCCCCATATTGTTATTTATTTTTTTGCTCTTTTGTACCCCAGTATCTCTACTTGCCCATCATTATCTGCACATCTATTACTTCGGTGTTAATGCTAAATTGTAATTATTTCTCCACTATGGCCTATTTATTGCCTTACCTCCCTAATCTTACTATATTTGCACACACTGTACATATATTTTTCTACTGTGTTATTGACTGTATGTTTGCTTATCCCAAGTGTAACTCTGTTGTTGTTTTTGTCATGTAACGGATGTGAAACGGCTAGTTTAGTTAGCTGTGAATAGCGTTACAATCAGTGACGTCACTTGCTCTGAGACCTTGAAGTAGTAGTTCCCCTTGCTCTGTAAGGGCCGTGACTTTTGTGGAGCGATGGGTAAGGATCTTCGTGGGTGACTGTTCTTGATGTGTGCAGAGGGTCCCTGGTTTGCGCCCGGTTATGGGCGAGGGGATGGTCTAAATTTATACTGTTACATTGATGCTGTTGACCCGGATCACTGGTTGCTGCGGAAAAGGAGGAGGTCAAAAGGGGGCTGAGTGTAATGGATGTGAAACGGCTAGTTTAGTTAGCGGTGGTGCGTGCTAAATAGCGTTTCAATCGGTGGCGTCACTTGCTCTGAGACCTTGAAGTAGTAGTTCCCCTTGCTCTGTAAGGGCCGTGGCTTTTGTGGAGCGATGGGTAACGATGTCATGTTTTGTCTTATATTGTCTTGTCATTTTGCTTTTCCTTCTGTTCGTTTTCCCCCTGCTGGTCTTTTTAGGTTCGTTCCCCTTTTTCTCTCTCCCTCTCTCTCTCTCTTCTCTCTATCGTTCCGTTCCTGCTCCCAGCTGTTCCTATTCCCCTAATCAATCATTTAGTCTTCCCACACCTGTTCCCTATCTTTTCCCCTGATTAGAGTCCCTATTTCTCCCCTTGTTTTCCGTTTCTGTCCTGTCGGATCCTTGTATATTGTTCACCGTGCTGTGTCTTTGTATCGCCCTGTCGTGTCGTGTTTCCCTCAGATGCTGCGTGGTGAGCAGGTGTCTGAGTCTGCTACGGTCAAGTGCCTTCCCGAGGCAACCTGCAGTTCATGATCGAGTCTCCAGTCTGTTCTCGTCATTACGAGTGGAATTGTTCTTTATGCTGTATTTACCGCTCCGAATTGTCTAGGAGTATTGAATATTTACTTTACTTGATTAAAGACTCTGTTTTCGCCAAGTCGCTTTTGGGTCCTCATTCACCTGCATAACAGAAGGATCCGACCAAAGAATGGACCCAGCGACTACAGACGCTCGTAACACTGCCGTCGAGATCCAAGGAGCCATGCTCGGCAGACACGAGCAGGAATTGTCTGCTGCTCGCCATGCCGTGGAGAACCTGGCCGCTCAGGTTTCCGACCTCTCTGGACAGTTCCAGAGTCTTCGTCTCGTGCCACCTGTTACTTCCTGGCCTGCCGAGCCTCCGGAACCTAGGGTTAATAACCCACCTTGCTACTCCGGGCAGCCCACGGAGTGCCGCTCCTTTCTCACCCAGTGTGATATTGTGTTCTCTCTCCAACCCAACACATACTCTAGAGAGAGAGCTCGGTTTGCTTACGTCATTTCACTCCTTACTGGCCGGGCTCGAGAGTGGGGCACAGCTATCTGGGAGGCAAGGGCTGATTGCTCTAACAATTACCAGAACTTTAAAGAGGAGATGATTCGGGTTTTTGACCGTTCAGTTTTTGGTAGGGAGGCTTCTAGGGCCCTGGATTTCCAATGCCAAGGAGATCGATCCATAACGGATTACTCTATTGAGTTTCGCACTCTTGCTGCCTCTAGTGACTGGAACGAGCCGGCGCTGCTCGCTCGTTTTCTGGAGGGACTCCACGCAGTGGTTAAAGATGAGATTCTCTCCCGGGAGGTTCCTTCAAGTGTGGACTCTTTGATTGCTCTCGCCATCCGCATAGAACGACGGGTAGATCTTCGTCACCAGGCTCGTGGAAGAGAGCTCGCGTCAACGGTGTTTCCCTGCTCCGCATCGCAACCATCTCCCTCCTCTGGCTCAGAGACTGAGCCCATGCAGCTGGGAGGTATTCGCATCTCGACTAAGGAGAGGGAACGGAGGATCACCAACCGCCTGTGCCTCTATTGCGGACTTGCTGGACATTTTGTTAATTCATGTCCAGTAAAAGCCAGAGCTCATCAGTAAGCGGAGGGCTACTGGTGAGCGCTACTACTCAGGTCTCTCCATCTAGATCCTGTACTACTTTGTCGATCCATCTACGCTGGACCGGTTCGGGTGCTACATGCAGTGCCTTGATAGACTCTGGGGCTGAGGGTTGTTTCATGGACGAAGCATGGGCTCGGAAACATGACATTCCTTTCAGAGAGTTAGACAAGCCTACGCCCATGTTCGCCTTAGATGGTAGTCATCTTCCCAGTATCAGATTTGAGACACTACCTTTAACCCTCACAGTATCTGGTAACCACAGTGAGACTATTTCTTTTTTGATTTTTCGTTCACCTTTTACACCTGTTGTTTTGGGTCATCCCTGGCTAGTATGTCATAATCCTTCTATTAATTGGTCTAGTAATTCTATCCTATCCTGGAACGTTTCTTGTCATGTGAAGTGTTTAATGTCTGCCATCCCTCCCGTTTCTTCTGTCCCCACTTCTCAGGAGGAACCTGGCGATTTGACAGGAGTGCCGGAGGAATATCATGATCTGCGCACGGTCTTCAGTCGGTCCCGAGCCAACTCCCTTCCTCCTCACCGGTCGTATGATTGTAGTATTGATCTCCTTCCGGGGACCACTCCTCCTCGGGGTAGACTATACTCTCTGTCGGCTCCCGAACGTAAGGCTCTCGAGGATTATTTGTCTGTGTCTCTTGACGCCGGTACCATAGTGCCTTCTTCCTCTCCGGCCGGGGCGGGGTTTTTTTGTTAAGAAAAAGGACGGTACTCTGCGCCCCTGCGTGGATTATCGAGGGCTGAATGACATAACGGTTAAGAATCGTTATCCGCTTCCCTTATGTCATCAGCCTTCGAGATTCTGCAGGGAGCCAGGTGCTTTACTAAGTTGGACCTTCGTAACGCTTACCATCTCGTGCGCATCAGAGAGGGGGACGAGTGGAAAACGGCGTTTAACACTCCGTTAGGGCATTTTGAGTACCGGGTTCTGCCGTTTGGTCTCGCCAATGCGCCAGCTGTTTTTCAGGCATTAGTTAATGATGTTCTGAGAGACATGCTGAACATCTTTGTTTTTGTCTATCTTGACGATATCCTGATTTTTTCACCGTCACTCGAGATTCATGTTCAGCACGTTCGACGTGTTCTACAGCGCCTTTTAGAGAATTGTCTCTACGTGAAGGCTGAGAAGTGCTCTTTTCATGTCTCCTCCGTTACTTTTCTCGGTTCCGTTATTTCCGCTGAAGGCATTCAGATGGATTCCGCTAAGGTCCAAGCTGTCAGTGATTGGCCCGTTCCAAGGTCACGTGTCGAGTTGCAGCGCTTTCTAGGTTTCGCTAATTTCTATCGGCGTTTCATTCGTAATTTCGGTCAAGTTGCTGCCCCTCTCACAGCTCTTACTTCTGTCAAGACGTGTTTTAAGTGGTCCGGTTCCGCCCAGGGAGCTTTTGATCTTCTAAAGGAACGTTTTACGTCCGCTCCTATCCTCGTTACTCCTGACGTCACTAGACAATTCATTGTCGAGGTTGACGCTTCAGAGGTAGGCGTGGGAGCCATTCTATCCCAGCGCTTCCAGTCTGACGATAAGGTTCATCCTTGCGCTTATTTTTCTCATCGCCTGTCGCCATCTGAACGCAACTATGATGTGGGTAACCGCGAACTGCTCGCCATCCGCTTAGCCCTAGGCGAATGGCGACAGTGGTTGGAGGGGGCGACCGTTCCTTTTGTCGTTTGGACAGACCATAAGAACCTTGAGTACATCCGTTCTGCCAAACGACTTAATGCTCGTCAAGCTCGTTGGGCGTTGTTTTTCGCTCGTTTCGAGTTTGTGATTTCTTACCGTCCGGGTAGCAAGAACACCAAGCCTGATGCCTTATCCCGTCTTTTTATTTCTTCTGTGGCTTCTACTGATCCCGAGGGGATTCTTCCTTATGGGCGTGTTGTCGGGTTGACAGTCTGGGGAATTGAAAGACAGGTTAAGCAAGCACTCACGCACACTGCGTCGCGCGCGCTTGTCCTAGTAACCTTCTTTTCGTTCCTGTTTCCACTCGTCTGGCTGTTCTTCAGTGGGCTCACTCTGCCAAGTTAGCTGGTCATCCCGGTGTTCGAGGCACTCTTGCTTCTATTCGCCAGCGCTTTTGGTGGCCGACTCAGGAGCGTGACACGCGCCGTTTCGTGGCTGCTTGTTCGGACTGCGCGCAGACTAAGTCAGGTAACTCTCCTCCTGCCGGTCGTCTCAGACCGCTCCCCATTCCTTCTCGACCATGGTCTCACATCGCCCTAGACTTCATTACCGGTCTGCCTTTGTCTGCGGGGAAGACTGTGATTCTTACGGTTGTCGATAGGTTCTCTAAGGCGGCACATTTCATTCCCCTCGCTAAACTTCCTTCCGCTAAGGAGACGGCACAAATCATCATCGAGAATGTGTTCAGAATTCATGGCCTCCCGTTAGACGCCGTTTCAGACAGAGGCCCGCAATTCACGTCACAGTTTTGGAGGGAGTTCTGTCGTTTGATTGGTGCGTCCGTCAGTCTCTCTTCTGGGTTTCATCCCCAGTCTAACGGTCAAGCAGAGAGGGCCAATCAGACGATTGGTCGCATACTACGCAGCCTTTCTTTCAGAAACCCTGCGTCTTGGGCAGAACAGCTCCCTGGGCAGAATACGCTCACAACTCGCTTCCTTCATCTGCTACCGGGTTATCTCCGTTTCAGAGTAGTCTGGGTTACCAGCCTCCTCTGTTCTCATCCCAGCTTGCCGAGTCCAGCGTTCCCTCCGCTCAAGCGTTTTTCCAACGTTGTGAGCGCACCTGGAGGAGGGTGAGGTCTGCACTTTGCCGTTACAGGGCACAGACTGTGAGAGCCGCCAATAAACGTAGGATTAAGAGTCCTAGGTATTGTTGCGGCCAGAGAGTGTGGCTTTCCACTCGCAACCTCCCTCTTACGACAGCCTCTCGTAAGTTGACTCCGCGGTTCATTGGTCCGTTCCGTGTCTCCCAGGTCGTCAATCCTGTCGCTGTGCGACTGCTTCTTCCGCGACATCTTCGTCGCGTCCATCCTGTCTTCCATGTCTCCTGTGTCAAGCCCTTTCTTCGCACCCCCGTTCGTCTTCCCCCCCCCCCTCCCGTCCTTGTCGAGAGCGCACCTATTTACAAGGTACGTAGGATCATGGACATGCGTTCTCGGGGACGGGGTCACCAATACTTAGTGGATTGGGAGGGTTACGGTCCTGAGGAGAGGAGTTGGGTTCCATCTCGGGACGTGCTGGACCGTTCACTGATTGATGATTTCCTCCGTTGCCGCCAGGATTCCTCCTCGAGTGCGCCAGGAGGCGCTCGGTGAGTGGGGGGGTACTGTCATGTTTTGTCTTATATTGTCTTGTCATTTTGCTTTTCCTTCTGTTCGTTTTCCCCCTGCTGGTCTTTTTAGGTTCGTTCCCCTTTTTCTCTCTCCCTCTCTCTCTCTCTTCTCTCTATCGTTCCGTTCCTGCTCCCAGCTGTTCCTATTCCCCTAATCAATCATTTAGTCTTCCCACACCTGTTCCCTATCTTTTCCCCTGATTAGAGTCCCTATTTCTCCCCTTGTTTTCCGTTTCTGTCCTGTCGGATCCTTGTATATTGTTCACCGTGCTGTGTCTTTGTATCGCCCTGTCGTGTCGTGTTTCCCTCAGATGCTGCGTGGTGAGCAGGTGTCTGAGTCTGCTACGGTCAAGTGCCTTCCCGAGGCAACCTGCAGTTCATGATCGAGTCTCCAGTCTGTTCTCGTCATTACGAGTGGAATTGTTCTTTATGCTGTATTTACCGCTCCGAATTGTCTAGGAGTATTGAATATTTACTTTACTGGATTAAAGACTCTGTTTTCGCCAAGTCGCTTTTGGGTCCTCATTCACCTGCATAACAAACGATGCTTCGTGGGTGACTGCTGTTGATGGTTGTGCCTGGTTCGCTCCCGGGTATGGGCGAGGGGACGGTCTAAAGTTATACTGTTACAGTTGTAAATGAGAACTTGTTCTCAACTGGCCTACCTGATTAAATAAAGAACACAGTCCCGATGCTGTGTTTTAACGTTTAGAAATGTCAGTAATCCTTGCATGCAAAACAATTTTCGAAACATATGGCCCTTGTCTTTCCTATTGGCTATAATGAGTATTTTAAATAAAAAATATTCACTCGTAGCAGTTTTGCACACACCCATATGCTGTGTGCCTCCAAGCGACAAACTAATCTTCCTCCCCAGTTACGCTTACAAACAGGTCTTCGAAGCACACAGGGTTGGGTAGGTTACTTTCTAAATGTAACCCGTTTTCATTTAATAGTTACCTGTCCAAAATTGCAATCTGTAACGTAACTTTTGGATTACCCAAACTCAGTAACATTATCTGATTACTTTTAGATTACTTTCCCATTAAAAGGCGCAGGTTAGTAGCTGGCACAGCCACAAAGTGATAAAATCTGACTTTAAATGTAACCTTAAATTGAACCACACTTCCTAACCCTAATGTTATATTAAGACTAAAAATCAATTTATTTTCTTAAATGTTTACAACAGGCTATATCCAATTTTGACTTTGCAACCGGCCCATCTTGTGGAAATCACTCAGTTCTTCCTCAAGGACCTCATCTACCTTGGACCCCTGCATATTGATTCGGTACATTTTGGGAATGGGCTCGAAAGTAAGCATTTCACCATAATGCATACAGCACATTTTTGTTAAGAAAGTGCTCTGTGAACAGAATAACATGGACTGATGTGAACTCCGTGACAGCTCTGCTTGTCCTGCTTCGCATGCCATTCTCTACTCTCATCTGAGATGCAGAATAAAGCTACTACCGGAAGTGACTTTTTCGGAGCAGATTATGAGAATTTACACAGCAGGTTAGTAGAATTAATGTAGCAGGTTAGGTGAATGAGGTTAAGGTTAGGAAAAGGGTTAGGGTCTGCTAAAATGCTCTTCTAATCTGCGGTGGATTTAGAGCTTTCAACATGAAAAAAATACAAAATAATTTTGTAGTATTGAAACAAGATCACCTTCTCTTGGTCACAGAGAGACAAAATCAACTTGTCCTTAGAGCTGAAGTTTGTAACGAGTCAGCAGGCATTTGAATGGTGGAGAACACTGGGCAGAAAATGCTCTGTCATCAGTTACAATTTGTACTGTAACTAAGTATGATCATATTTATTTGAAAGTTATAGGAAATGTGAGATATTAGATTAAGTTGGATATAATTTGATTGTTACTATATTTAGAAAGCATTTAAATCATTTAAACCCCTATTCCCCCACTTTTGTTGAATAGGAAAAATTATATGATTTTTATATTTTTACATTTGAATCATATTTGTACTGTGTACTTGAACTTGTGTCCTAAAAATGACTACACCTCAGCAATGTATAACTATGATTGATAAATAGATAACATAGCTATGAGATTGTAATATTTCTGGTAGTATAAGCATTACTCGGTTTTCTTTATGGCCCTCTCATTATAACGAATTACAGTGCTTTTGGGTATGTCTATGTAGGCGGAAGTCAGGTTGTGTTTGTTTATTATTTTTGTCTGTCTTTATTAAACTGTGATTGACTACACACTCCAGTACAGTAGGTGGTGGCATGCACCTCTAGTGTATGTTTGCAAACCGCCGTAATACCAAAAAACGAAGAAGTGAATGGGCTTGTGCAAACCTGGTGGAAACCGTGCCGAGGGCTGTGAGCGCTACCTGTCAGACATCTTTCTAGTTTTTCTGAGAAATCGTTTACCGTCCACATATGCCTTGGTGGGTGTGAGGGGACATCACAGAAACATTTGCTACCAACCGTCACGGGTAAGACATAATCCAATCGTTTTTATGGAAGAATTGTACATTTTCAAAGATATCCGTAGTTAGTTATTTAGCTTAGGCTAGCTAGCTAATGTTAGCTAGCTATCTCACCTGTGTGACAGCAAAATGCAAAGATAGCAAACCTGTGCAAAACTTCGCGACACATGCTACTGACTAAGTAGTTAGTTAATCATTAAGATGGCTAACTATAATCTAGTGTTTGTTCTTATGTATGTTGTGAAGCTAATATGTAATGATAGCTAACTAGCTAACTACTAGAGTTGTTGTTGTTAGCTGTTCGTAACTAGCTAGCTTTTTTGGCCTGCTTTCAACCAGACAGAGCGACCAGGGATTGTTATTGTAATCTCCGTTTTGCTTTTCGCTTGACATTTTCCTATTTTATTGCTCATATTCCATGTAGCATTAGGCTATACATTGTTGTATCGTTACCCTGTTGAATCAGAAATTATTCAAATAGTATCTACAGGGCAGCTAATTTAGCTAGCAAATATACAGTAGATACTTTAGTTATCTAACGTGGTTATGTCTACATGGTTGTATTTTGCTAACACTAAAACGTGGATTTAGTTGGTTAGCTAATTTAGCCATATATCCCCCCCACACAAACTAAAATATGAAGCAATACTAATAACGTTAATGACTACGCGTTTGTCTTTCTACCAGAACTAGCTAGCTGGTTAATTATGTAAAATCGGATTTGCGTTTTGTAGTGAGAACGTTATATATATATTTTATTTTAATTTTAATTTAACCTTTTAGTTATAGAAGGGGGTTTTGTGGCAACTTCTGACCTTGACATACTTAATGCCACTAGCCTGTGGAAGTCAGGAAACCAAGGGACGAGTCAATGTTTGCCTTCAACCCAGACAGAAAAGTGTGAGCCAGGTCACAGTAACTAAAGAAATGAGGCGAGGGGAACAGTAGGCTAGCATCCTTTATTTTTCAGACTGCCTTGTTTCCTCGGAAGCCTATTGCCACTACCAACATTTGTTTAAAAGGTTGATGTAAAAGGTCAAATTCACATCTTGAAATTATGACCAAGTATTTCAAAATGTTGACTTGCTTATCTAGAAATGTTCTGATACTAAATAGACATTTTGAGATGCGCAAGTCAATCCATCTAAATACACTGTAGAGATCAGCACAGCAGGGCCGCTGGCAAACATCTGGCGAGCTGGCATTTGCCCCAACAAATATTGACACAAACGTGTTGAAAAGGGGACAAAGTACTGTTGTTTAGACTGATTTGCCTCATGATTTGTGAACTTGTGCACAATCAGTCTGATCAACTGTAGCCTACTGATAACAACCACAGCTGCAGGTAGCCTAGAGATGCCTATGCACTCTGATCCCCATTGGCCAGGGGAAACAAAGCGGTAACGTCATGTATTTATAGCCTAAGCTATGGATTTATAGCCTAAAATAGGCCTATTTATTTGTGTGAAATGTTAATGTGATCAAATTTGGTTTATATTCTAACTTCGGGTGGCAAGGCTACCTAGACGTTATCAATCACATTATTGACTGGAATTAATAAACACAGTAGTGATGAACTACTGTGTGAGTACATTTTTAATTGGAAATGCAAAGGCCTACACGATGCAACTCAGCATAAAGTAAGCTCAGCCCTGTTACTTCTATTGTCCAATCTAGCCCCATCATAGCCCATATAAAACCGTTTTACAGCTGCTTTATTACAATGTTCTACTCTACAACTAGGGTTCTCCCCACTCTGGGACCTTGTCGTGCATCACCACATAATGTTACAAATGAAAAGTATGGTCTACTATCTCAACATTTCAACTTAGTATCTCATCATTTTGAGTTGCGTGTCTCTAAATTGTGAGTTAGTATCCTCATTTAATGTTTTTTTGGGGGTGGTGGGAATGGGCTTCCATACTGTGGGACCCATTGTCATTCCAAAACATGTTATTAAACATATATGAACATTTAGGCAAAAACATTTTGTTTCTATTGATTTGGGTGTACTTTATTCAGTCAGACTTAAGACCCATGCACAGTACTGAGACTGCCTTGGTGAAAATTGCAAATGACCTGCTCATGGCTGCAGATTCAGGATCATCTAGATTTTTCTGGAGCTCAGTGCTGCTTTTGACACAGTAAATCACACCATTCTACTGCAGTGCCTCAGAGAGCACACTGCCATCTGTGGGACTGCCCTAAACTGGTTCACCTACCTCTAACTACAAGCAGGATGTCACCCTCGGTGATACAAGTTCTGAGGAGTCCACCATAATCTGTTGGGTCCTACAAGGGTTGGCGCTAGCACCCATTCTCTTCCTAGTCTACATGCTCCCACTTGTCCTGATCTTCAGACAGCACAGTGCCCATTTCCACTGCTATGCAGATGTCGCACAAGTGTACCTTTAAACAAATCCTGTCTGGAGGAGGTAAAATCTTGGATGCAGAATTACTTCCTTCAACTCAACAGCAGCAAGACGGAGGCAATTCTGATACTCACCCCCCAGCAGATCAACAACTCCTGCAGCATCTGTCTTGCGATAGAGGCCACATCATTCCCATCTCCTCAGTCATAAACTTGAGTGGGAAATTCGACCCTGCTCTCTCCTACAATACCCACATTAGTCACATTTGTAAAACGGCATTCTTTCATGTGAAGGAACATTTCCCGCCTAAAACCCTCTCACCATTTCTGATCAAGAAAAGGTTATCCATGCAATCGCGTTCTCTAGAATTGATTATGTGAACACAGTACTTGGGGGACTGCCTGCAAATTCAATTAATAAATTACAGCTCATCCAAAACAATGCTGGAAAACAAAAAAAGTCTACCCCCATCTCCCCCATCCATGCATGCCTCCATTGGCTGTCCCTCAATGAATTGCCTTTCAAATTCACTTCGTCGTCTACAAAGCCTTAAATAGCACCGTACCTGCATACTTGTCAGATCTACTCTCACCCTATAAACCTCCACGCACATTACGTTCAGGCCATGCCAAACTGCTCCATACCAATAGGACCTGGCTCTGCACAATGGGGTTCTGTGCCTTTTCTTCCCAAGCACCGTGCCTTTGGCACTCCATTCCTGACAGTCTCAAAGCTGCTCAAAGCTATTGGGGCTTTTAAAGCAGTCTTTAAAGGTCATGGACAGTCAAAATCATGTTTTTCATGAAGTTGGATGATATTTGAAGAAAACCAGATGAAATTATGATGACTAAAGGTATGAAAAATGTCTGCTTCGACATTGATAATGTTTTATCAGAAAGTTACTGGTCCCCTCCAGTGTCAAACACTTTGATTCATTATTAAGGGGAAGAGGTGAAATCACCTTAACTCTCATTTTGTTACGCCAATGGTAACATGATATTATCTTACCTAATTTAAGTACGGCCTTGTAACCAACATTGGAGAAGGTGTTTTTGTAGAGGGGTTCATATAGCTAAATGACTACTCTACTCTACTCTGGTGCCAACATTTGACTGTAGGATGTCAGCAAATATAATGACGTTTACCCTATTAATCTATTATTATAGGGTAATAGTGAAGACATCAAAACTATGAAATAACACATGGAATCATGAATGCACACATGACTGTAAGTCACTTTGGATAAAAGCGTCTGCTAAATGGCATTTATTATTATTATATTAAGTAACCAAAAGTGTTAAGTCAAAATATATTTTAGATTCTTCAAATAGCCACCCTTTGCCTTGATGACAGCTTTACACACTTGACATTCTCTCAACCTGCTTCACCTGGAATGCTTTTACAACTGTCTTGGAGTTCCCACATATGCTGAGCACTTGTTGGCTGCTTTTCCTTCACTCTGTGGTCCAACTCATCCCAAACCATCTCAATTTGGTTGAGGTCAGGTGATTGTGGAGGCCAGGTCATCTGATGCAACACTCCAGCACTCTCCTTCTTGGAAAGGCTATTTGACCACAGCCTGGAGATGTGTTGGGTCATTGTCCTGTTGAAAGATTATAGTCCAACTAAGCGCAAACCAGATGGGATGGAGTATCGCTGCAGAATGCTGTCATAGCCATGCTGGTTAAGTGTGCCTTGAATTCTAATAAATCACAGACAGCAAAGCACCATCACACACCACCTCCACGCTTCAATGTGGGAACCACACATGCAGAGATCATCCGTTGACCTACTCTGCGTCTCACAAAGACACGTCGGTTGGAACCAAAAATATATACAATTTGGATTAATCAATCCAAAGTACAGATTTCTACCGGTTTGTGTTTCTTGGCCCAAGCAAGTCTCTTCTTATTGGTGTCCTTTAGTAGTGTTTTCTTTGCAGCAATTCGACCATGAAGACTTGATTCACGCAGTCTCCTTGTCCTGATGTTGATGTGTCTTACTTGAACTCTGAAGCATTTATTTGGGCTGCAGTTTCTGAGGCTGGTAACTCTAATGAACTTATCCTCTGCAGCAGAGGTAACTCTGGATCTTCCTTTCCTGTGGCTGTCCTCATGAGACCCCGTTTCATCATAGCGCTTGATGTTTTTTATTTTATTTGTTTAACTAGGCAAGTCATTACAATTTTTGTGACTGCACTTGAAGTTCTTGAAATTTTCTGGATTGACTGACCTTCATGTCTTAAAGTAATGATGGTCTGTCATTTCTCTTTGCTTATTTGAGCTGTTCTTCCGTAATATTGACTTAACCTCTCTAGGGTATGTGGGACGCTAGTGTCCCATCTGGCCAACATCCAGTGAGGTTGCAGAGCGCCAAATTCAATTACAGAAATGCTCATTATAAAAATTCAGAAAACAAAACATATTTTACATAGGTTTAAAGATGAACTTCTTGTTAAACCAATCACAGTGTCATATTTATAAAATGCTCTTCGGCGAAAGCATAGAGATAAAATTCATCCCTTACCTTTGATGATCTACATATGGTGTTAATCAGAAGACATTAATTTACTCAATAAATGTTCCTTTTGTTCAATGAAGTCTCTTTATATCCAAAAACCTCAGTTTTTTTAGCGAGTTTTCTTCAGTAATCCACAGGCTCAAACTCAGTCAAAACAATCAGACAAAAAATCCTAATTGTTTCCGTAAAGTTCATAGAAACATGTAAAACGATGTTTATATTCAATCCTAAATTATTATTTTTTTGCCTAAATGATCTATAATATTTCCACCGGACAATGACGTCGCCAATATAAAAGGTAAACAAGAAATACACATGCGCCTGAACACTTTGGGTCCACTTGTTCAGACTGGTCTTACTCCCTCATTTATAAGAATACAAGTCTGAAACTATTTCTAAGGACTGTTGACATCTAGTGGAAGGCATAGGAACTGCAAATGGAGTCAATCAATGGATACTGTAATGGCATTGAATAGAAAAATCCATTCAGGAAGTATTTTTTTTTTTGGTTTTGTAGTTTTCTCAGGTTTTCGCCTGCTAAATCAGTCCTGTTATACTCCGACACTATTTTAACAGTTTTGGAAACTTTAGTGTTTTCTATCCAAATATACCAGTTATATGCATATCATATCTTCTGGGCCCGAGTAGCAGGCCGTTAAATTTGGGCATGCTTTTAATCCAAAATTCCGAATGCTGCCCCCTACCCTAGAGAGGTTTTAACCCTATTTTGTAAAAGACCATCTTGGTCTTCGACCATCTGTATACCACCCCTACCATGTCACAACATATCTGATTGGCTCGAAGCCATTAAGAAGAAAATAAATTCCACAAATGAACTTTTTAACAAGGCACACCTGTTAATTGAAATGCATTCCAGGTGACTACCTCATGAAGTTGATTGAGAGTGTCAAGAGTGTGCAAAGCTGTCATCATGGCAAAGGGTGGCTACTTTGAAGAATCTGAAATACAAATATAATATTTTGTTTTAACACTTTTGGTTACTACATGATTCAATTTGTATTATTTCATAGCTTTGATGTCTAAACTATTATTCTACAGTGTAGAAAATAGTAAAAATAAGGAAAAACCCTTGAATGATTAGGGTCCCACTTTTGACTGGTACTGTACATGCATACGGAATGCTACAGTAGAAACGACAACACGATGCACAGAAGGTAAGGCCCTTTGATAGGAACGCATACGTCCTACGTTATTAGTTGTAAGGAAAACAACCATGAAGGCAATGCAGACACCAGCCAGAAAATATGCCACGGGGGAAAAGTTTGTGCAAGACCTGTTTTGACTAGAGATGCACGAATGTCTTCATACTTAATCTGGGGAAACACTGGGGAAGTGCTTGAACGCTCGCTGAAGAGTTTGTCAGGCTCAATAAAGCCTCAAACATAATTTGTCCAGTGAAATGGGCTACTACTTAATGTGAATTAATGAGTAGGGGCAACACACCTTCATTGAAACTTGTTAGAAAATCATTTGAAATTGACTAGTTGAAACAGCCTATATATAAATAGCTTGAGGGCAGTGTGGGTTAACTGTCCTGTTGCGTAACAATCGCATTTTGGAACAATGAGTAAGACCATTCTAACATCGCGCCCATAAAAAAAAATGTTTGGATGACCGTTAGAGATATTTGGAACTCATGCGTGAAAAGGTTAAGCACACTGTGATTTAAAAAGTTAAGACACAAATGACTCAAGGGAGACAGAAATCAAGATAACTTGTTCCCGAACCGCCACCTCCCGCTGCTGCTGGCCTTCACAGATTCTGCCATTATGGTCCCGAAGTTGCCGGTAATAGGCTACACCAGTGGTCAGCAACCTTTTTTCACATTTTGAGTTCCAATTTATCATAACTGACATGCAGATGTGGAGGCCAGGTCATCTGGCCTCCAAATGTTATTGTTTTCAAATGTACATGTTTTTTTTGCAGAGTGGTTATAAAAAGAGAGACACTTGGAAATATTGTTCAAATAGGCTACATTGAAGAACTACTGTAATTCTCAATGGATGTAAAAACAGACTTAATTTACTTGCTATTTGAGGTGGAGAAAAATTACTTTGAGACGCTCCATTAGTGGTGGTGAGTTAAGAGAATCAGAAATACTATCAGCTCCCCAGATGGTCACATTTTATAAGCGTACATTTGCAAGCAGCCTAAGCCTACTTATATGCATAATCAGGTGCGCGTCCTTACTCAACATTGACAGGAGCGTTTCAAACAAAAGACAATAAATTGACAACTCATTGCCTAAATGGAATTAAATAAACTTGTTTCTCACAAGTGTAGCCTCGGTTGTGCGCTCTGCAAACAATGCGTCCACTCTGACAATGAGAAGAGTAAAAGACTGAAATAATAATAATATATTGATTGCATTAACAGAAATTATGGTAACCAAACAAACATAATTCTGGGAATTAAGGGTGAATGTACTACTGGTGTGCCATCCCCGCGGCGTCCGCAATGGATTAGTCTGCTGAGACAGGCGACAATCGAGATGTTTTTTTTATGCAACGGCTCGACTAAAAAATATTAAAAAATATCGGTCGACCAACAGTCTATAAACCAAACAATCGATCAGTTGACTAAATGGGGTCAGCCTTAGACATTAATAAGGGATCATAGCTTTCACCTGGTCAGTCTGTCATGGAAGGAACAGGTGTTCCTAATGTCTTCTACACTCAGTTTGTTTGTGTATAAATATTTATTTATTTAAAACAATATATATTTTATGCACTTTGATATTATTCTTGTAATATGAAAATTTTCGCTGTATAAGTGTAATAAATTATTAGTGCAATATCCTATACATTTTCTCCTTGGTTTTTCCTGCAATTTGCAGTTACTGCATTGATGATTAGCAGATGTAGGATTTTTTTAGACTGCTCCATCCTGCGTCATCATACCAAAGCTTTTATCCCAAACAAAAAGAACTGTCCTACACTGATATGTTTGTCTCAGATTTCTGTGTTTGTTTCCCCCAGCACTGATATATTTTCAATGGCGTAGACTGTGCCATTGGCATATTCTTATACATTAATTTTGAACTTGTTGGCAGATTTGAATGTATACACTGGCCTTACGTAGGTACGCCGTGCATACAGCCAATCCTAGACAACAAGGCCCAGTTGAATACGTATAACTTTAGGCTAAATCTTACAATTCTCTTGAAAAGTCGCATACAAATGCATTTTCATAGCTTGTTATCGAAGGAACAGGTTTCCTAAATCTAAATTAAATCGACTTGATTTAATTGTATTGGCTCTGCTTTGGATACAACTCTGCTCACATTAGTGAGTCAGACATGAGATGTTGGCATGCTAGCTAGGATATTTCTTAGCAAAATTAGGCTATGTAGATGCAGTGCATTCGGAAAGTGTTCAGATCCCTTGACGTTTTCCCAATTTTGTTACGTTACAACCTTATTCTACAATGGATTAAATACATTTTCCCCTCATCAATCTACAAACAATACCCCATAATGACGAAGCAAAAACAGGTTTTAGGTATTTTTTGCAAATATGGCACCATCCCTACGGTGTAGCATGGTGGTGGCAGCATCATGCTGTGAGGATGTTTGTCAGCAGCAGGGACTGGGAGACTATTCAGGATTGAAGGAAAAAATGAAAGGAACAAAGTAGAGAGAGATCCTTAACCTGCTCCAGAGCACTCAGGACCTCAGACTGGGGGTGAAGATTCACCTTACAACAAAACAAGTCTTTGAATGTCCTTTGGGACAAGTCTTTGAATGTCCTTTGGGACAAGTCTTTGAATGTCCTTGAGTGGCCCAGCCAGAGCCTGAACTTGAACCCAATCAAACATCTCTGGAGAAACCTGAAAATAGCTGTACAGCGGTGCTCCCCATCCAACCTGACAGAGCTTGAGAGGATCTACAGAGGAAAATGGGAGAAACTCTCCAAATAAAGGTGTGCCAAGCTTGTAGTGTCATATCCAAGAAGACTCAAGGCTGTAATCGCTGCCAAAGGTGCTTCAACAAAGTACTGAGTAAAGGTTCTGAATCCTTATGTAAATGTAATATTTCCGCTTTTAACATTTTTTATGTATATGTCTAAACCTGTTTTTGCTTTGTCATTATGGGGTATTGTGTGTAGATTGAGGGGGGAAAACCTATTTTAATCCGTTTTAGAATAAGGCTGTAACGTAACAAAATGTGGACAAGGGAAGGGGTCTGAATTCTTTCCGACTGCACTGTAGATCTAAACCTACATAATCTAAGATTTAATGAAATCTATAAACCCAATTTTTTTTAATTTTTAACAAGGACCCACAGTCTGTAACTTTCACCTATGAGCCGCTAGGCCAAACGGCTATCTGAGGACACCAATCAGGGCCTAAAACTATCGGTGACTCATGATGTACTAGTTTGCGTAATCTGGTAATCCAGGAGGGATTTAACTTTTCCTATCCTTCTGATGTAGCTGTGACCACCAATGTCACGGCTCTATGGTAGAACAGGAACATGGTAGTTGGGATTGCCTAGCCTATTAGTATGCCAAGGTAGGCTATGTGTCTACTTTTTACTCTCTGTACAACAAAATGCTCAATGTTAGCATTTCATTGCCTTGTTTAGTTTAAGTCTCCATAGGTTTGTTATAGGCCTAAGTATAGTGGTATATTTAAATGTTCCGTTGACTGCAGTGGGATAATCCCTTGTGTAACCGAGAACGCCTGTAATATAGACGAGTGTCTTGTTTTCTATTGTTTACATTTGATGTCACGTTTACTTTCTCTGCAGAGCCTGTCGTAACCGAAGTGGGCTTCAGTGTTAATGGCTGAACCATGAAGGCCCAACTTCAAGTTACTGGTGAGTTTTGACCTTTTGTTACACCCTAACTTATAGCCCTGAGTAGCTAATAGTAAAGTGGTGGTATGTTTTTCTTTTTTTCAGTAGGCATTTAATATAGTTTTGTGGATAGAATGGAAATAAGAATCAGCTGCTGACACACGAGGAGGCAGAAGACACCTTTGAATGGGACTGGGCAGTGCTTATTCTCTATAGGCCTAGCTGATGGCACAGGCTCTGATCAAGTACTTATAGTGTACAGAATCATTTTATTTTGAGGGAACTTTGCTTTTCAGTGGTTCAAAAAAATATAAATAACATGGTAGGATATTAGCAGACCCCAAAACAAGTCTATTGGTTAGGCCTAAGTGAATGTAGTTCTCGCATTTCAAGGTTTATTTCTATATCTCACTTCAGTGACTGATAAGAGCATTTACTACACTTTTGCTTACCATGCTATTTGTGTGTTTTATGTCCTCTTTTGCACACAGTGCTGTCGGCCAAACTGAAGGAGAACAAAAAGAACTGGTTTGGCCCCAGCCCGTACGTGGAGGTGGCTGTGGACGGCCAGTCGAAGAAGACCGAGAAATGCAACAACACACACAACCCCAAATGGAAGCAGTCACTGACAGTGTAACTACAGCAATAATTATTTGCATTAAAATATAAATGTATACTCATTTAGCATACAGTGGTTCTTCCTTATAAAGTTACGAGCTTATGCTGCGACTGTTAGTGGTAGATGGTGGCATTCTGTCATTGCACCACACTATCACAATGGGGAGTTAAAACGCTAATCAAAATATCGTTATCTTTTTAAACAAGACATAGAAAGTTGATTGCAATTTCAGTAAAAAAAAAAAGAATAATTAAAGAACTTGTCTGTCGGCCCTGCATTAAAAACCAAAGTAGTTTAACTTCTTATGGCTGCAGGGGCAGTATTGAGTCGATTGGATGAAAAGGTGCCCATTGTAAACGGCCAGCTCCTCAGTCTCAGTTGCTAATATATGCATATTATTATTAGTATTGGATAGAAAACACTCTGAAGTTTCCAAAACTGTCAAAATATTGTCTGTGAGTATAACAGAACTGATATTGCAGGCGGAACCCTGAGGAATATCAAACCCGGAAGTGGCTTCTATTTTGAAAACTCCATGTTCCATAGCCTCCCTTTGCTCCATTTAAAGGGATATCAACCAGATTCCTTTTCCTATCGCTTCCTCAAGGTGTCAACAGTCTTCAGACATAGTTTCATGCTTTTATTTTGATAACATCGTGTCAAGTGTTCGCAGGAGTTTTGCTCACGCAACAGAGTTTGGGCAGACATTGCCGTTTCCTTTCCTACTGAACAAGACATTTGCGGTTGATATATTATTGATTTATATATTTTAAAAACAACCTGAGGATTGATTCTAAAAAAAATGTTTGACATGTTTCTGTGGACATGCGTTGTCGTGACCGCTCTTTTCTGTGGATTTCTGAACATAGAGCACCAAACAAATGGAGGTATTTTGGATATAAAAATCATCTTTATGGAACAAAAGGAACATTTATTGTGTAACTGGGAGTCTCGTGAGTGAAAACATCCAAAGATCATCAAGGATAAACGATTAATTTGATTGCTTTTCTGATTTTCGTGACCGAGCTGCTTGATGCTAACAAAAGGCTTAGCTGTTTTTTCCTATATTGCACTTGTGATTTCATAAATATTTTTAGTAATATTGTTTGAATGTGGCGCTATGCTATTCCGCGATTGTTAGATGACAATTACCCCGTTAACGGGATTGCAGCCATAACAAATTAAAGAAAATTGTGATAAATAAAAATATATATACCAGTGTCGTGTCTTTGCTATGCCGGATTAAGTGATATGACTTGCTATTCTAATAAAATAATTTATCCGTAATTAATATTACCTGATTAAACTAATCATGTAAATGTAATTAACTAGAAAATCAGGGCACCACGAAATAATGTTTATTGAGCTGTTCTGAATAAACTCTTAAAGACCTGGTAATCTTTTACATCAATAGCAGTCAATTATTAATCGTCACCTTATTCGGTCTCATCTGAACATCGTAAACTCCTGGTTATCTTCACTAACCCTGGCTAACAAGTTGAATCAGCAATACAAAATTTGGTTTATTTATTTACTAATACCTAAACAATCACACAGAACTACATATACACAGGATGGTGTCATACATTGATTACTAATTGTCATTAAAGAAAATGTCCCTAGCTGACGGAACAGATTTGACGGCTGGTTACACAAAAAAGGGGGTTGGGGTTCGAATGAAAGCGCGGGAAGACTGAGGAACAAATCATTTGGTCTCTGATTGGACCTTGTGAAGCTATGCTATCGTAAATACAGAATCTTATGCATTCTAAATAACCGCCCATTTGGAAAAGGAAAATGCAAGAAATATTTACTCTGTGCTGTGCTGTGCTTCAATAGGTTGGTCATAGCTGGAAGGCCATGTTACCCAACAGAGATCTCCCTTGTCCATTGAAGAATATGTCTTGTGGCAGAACGGATACGCTGTAGTACCGTCGTCGTGTGGTAGAACAGATACTTCGTCCGTCCTTTCCTAGCCCACATTTACATCTGGTGCTGCTAACTCAACGGCTAGGAGGTATCACTACTTTTCTGAATAAGAGTTCAACGTTTAAACTAAGTTGCCATACTTTGAGCTCACGCTGAAGTTGGCTTAGTTCTGTAGTTTGATATTAGCCCTTTTAATGTATGGACCGTCGTCCTCGGGAGCACAAATGTTACATTTTCGTAAAGGGCTTATGTAGTAGGGAGAGACGGGAGTGTTTCATAGTTCACATCCAATGTCGGCTCACACGGGCGGGGCCACTGAGTTGAGCCTAGTTGACTTATGAAAACCAATTATCTCATTTAGAAGCTAAAAATACATTTCATCTGTTCACAAATAGTTTCATATTTAAACATTTAAATTGCACAACAGTTCCATGTGAATGTGATAACTATAATGTGTAGACTTTCCAAGATACAGTTCATGTCATCCTATTGATAATAATGTCTCAGTTGACAACTGATCTGATATCATTTTCTTTAAGTACCAACGCATATTTTCAACTGATTGGATTACTGAAATATGGTTCTGTTCACTACCCTTTTGATGTTACCCGACTCTCTATGTTAACAAAGGGCTGTCCAAGAGTCACTCTCTATGTTTGAGTGAGTGGAAAGGGGTAAAGGTATTTATGGGGGTCGTAAACCTCACCAACAGGCCAACATCATGACACCAGTTTAATTTAAGGACTAAAAAATTGACAGCTGTGCCATATAGATTGCAAACTAGTTGGGAAGAGATTTTTGATGTACCGATTCCATGGCACATGATTTATTAATTGACACAATTTTCCATTTATTATAACCTACCTGAACTTATGTTTATATTGAAGATCGAAGCCACCGCTTAATGAGTTCCGAGAGCCGATCTGTTATCCAACTATTTTTATTATTATTTTTGAATGACAGAGCAATTTGGACTGGTCTTGATAAATCAATCAGATTTCTATTTTGGAATATAAAGATTATTTTGCTATTCACTTGCAGTCACCTACTAGCTTAGGTCTACAGTACTTTCGACCTGTCTCGTTGTACAGCGCCATATTTTCTTAACTGAAACCTTTTAATTAAATCACTTTAGCCGTGATTGTAAAATGAATCGGCTGATGCATTGGTCCAGAGCCAGGAGAGTCACCTGTGAGCTCTGGAACGCCACCTTTTTTTTGTGTGCTTTATTACAAAATGGTAATTTAATAGCCCGGCTACTGTAGGTGTGAACACCCCCCCCCAACTTGCAATATATTCCATGTTTATTTCAACTACATTTTAGTTGCACTTCCCCCAGCTCCACGACCACGGGTAAAACCTAGCTGAGATGATCAATGTATTTGTTGCATTATTGTATCGTAATTTTCTCAAGCTAAAACGTCTTGATGGGCATCACCAGTTCATCTTTCCTTGTAGGCTTTGCAGAGTTACGGATGAATGTTTTCACTTGATGTCAAACAAGTTCGATCAGGTTTAAATTAGGAGACCTACATGTAGAGCTGTTATACTGTAGGCCTACCGTAGGTGACATGAGTCTAACTAATGTTGAATAATGTGCTTTAAAAGTGTTAGGTTTTTTATTTAACCTTTTATTTTACTACATAAAGGTCTACTTACTCTGCTGGTGTGTTGACCTAGTTTTTGCCCTCATTTGCAATGCAAATCCGGGCGGAAATGTGTTTTGGGCCATTGTCTGCATTTGGTCCATGCCTGGGCCTGCTGCACACAGTTCTTTGTTTGTCAGACAAATCATTGCATCAAAACTACAGAACAAAACAGGAGAACACGCATGTTTACTGTTCTGGGGAGAAAAAAATATATAAAATCTCTTCAACTGTCTTCTGACTGTGATTAGAGCGAAGTTGATTGCCTTTGCCGGGGCTCATCGTCTTCAACCATCATTGAGTCCATCTTACTGAGTCCACCAAATGCATTGTTTTCTAACCATTTCTGGATGGATCCATAACGAATTACTATGGGAATAAATATCACTGAATGATAGAAATATTGGAATATATTGGGCTAATGAAGGCAACATTGTTTCTTACTGGAATACCCAAAGTCATCCAATTGTTATAATAGGATTTGAAGAAAGGTCAGAGGTGACAATGAACCCGATGGTCACTCTGACATACCTCCAGAGTTCCTCTGTGGAGATGGGAGAACCTTCCAGAAAGACAAGCATCTCTGCAACACTCCACAAATCAAGCCTTTATGGTAGCGTGGCCAGACGGAAGCCACTCCTCATTAAAAGGCACATGACAGCTTGAAGTTTGCCAAAATGCACCTAAAAACAAGATTGAACACTTTGGCCTGAATGCCAAGCGTCATATCTGGAGGAAACCTGGCATCATCCCTATGGTGAAGCATGGTGGCAGCATCATGCTGTGGGGATGATCCTGCCAGATCCTTGATGGAAAATCTGCTCCAGAGCACTCAGGACCTAAGACTGGGGCGAAGGTTCACCTTCCAGCAGGACAAAGACCCAAAGTCTGGCCCGGACTTGAACCCGATCAAACATCTCTGGAGAGACCTGAAAATAGCTGTGCAGCAATGTTCCCCATTCAACCTGACCAGAGCTTGAGAGGATCTGCATAGGAAAATGGGAGAAACTCCCCAAATACAGGTGTGCCAAGCTTGTAGCGTCATACCCAAAAAGACTTGAGGCTGTAATCGCTGCTGAATGTGCTTCAACAAAGTACTGAGTAAAGGGTCTTATTACTTATGTAACTTCAGTTTTTAATACATTTTAAACATAAAAAACAACTTTTTGTTTTGTCATTATGGGGTATTGTGTGTAGATTGATACGGGTGAAAAAAACATTTGAATATAAATGTTTGAATAATTCTGTAACGTAACAAAATGTGGAAAAAGTCAAGGATCTGAATGCTTTGAGAATGCATTGTATATCACTAGTAGTACATTTACTCTTAATTCCTAATCTACACGTTCTTGCTTTGGTTACGTAATTGCTGTTAATGCATTAAATATTATTATTCTAGTTTTCCTGTTATCATTGTTGGAGTGGACACATTGTTTGCACTGTACAAACTATGCTACACTTGTGAGAAACGACTTTGTCAATTCAGTCATTGTCTTTTTGTTTGGAGCGCTCCTGTCAATGTTGACTAAGGACGCACACACACAAAGTAGGCCTATAGGCCACCTGGCCTGCTCACAAATGTAGGCATACGTCTTGATTTACCCAGTTTATCAATAGAGATTAACCATTAAAATAAATTACTACCATTGTTATTTTTGTAGTTGGATCGCCGCAGCCCGTCTAGTGTTCAACCTTCCCAAGTTCTCTCACGTCACCCCGCTCCTCCGCTCTCTCCACTGGCTTCCAGTTGAAGCTCGCATCCGCTACAAGACCATGGTGCTTGCCTACGGAGCTGTGAGGGGAACGGCACCTCAGTACCTCCAGGCTCTGATCAGGCCCTACACCCAAATAAGGGCACTGCGTTCATCCACCTCTGACCTGCTCGCCTCCCTACCACTGAGGAAGTACAGTTCCCGCTCAGCCAAGTCAAAACTGTTCGCTGCTCTGGCTCCCCAATGGTGGAACAAACTCCCTCACGACGCCAGGACAGCGGAGTCAATCACCACCTTCCGGAGACACCTGAAACCCCACCTCTTTAAGGAATACCTAGGATAGGATAAAGTAATCCTTCTCACCCCCCCCCCCCTTAAAATATTTAGATGCACTATTGTAAAGTGGTTGTTCCACTGGATGTCATAAGGTGAATGCACCAATTTGTAAATCGCTCTGGATAAGAGCGTCTGCTAAATGACTTAAATGTAAATGTAATGTAAATGGATTGGTAAAAGGAAAAAAATCACAGTGGTTTGCATGATTTTATTCATTAATGCATACATTCTAATGTCAAATGTAATGATATTAATCTCAAAGGATCTGTCTGGATCAAGTGCCATTCTGTGAATTTGGCTAATGCACCTTATTGGTATTGAGTATCGTGATACTAAACCTGTCGAAGTCAAAATTATGGTGTCATGACAATACTATTGTCTCTTCCTTGTGTACTGTTGTATAGTCTACGTGCAGTGTTTAAACCCTAACTAAATATACTTTTTCCCTCTACACAGAATTCTCACACCTTTCAGTAAGCTCATTTTCCGGGTATGGAGTCATCAGACGCTGAAAGCCGACATCTTATTGGGAATGGCTACATTGGAGATCAGTGAAACCCTAAAGTCCAATGATATGAAACGTGAGTTGATTCTCTTTTCCCTGTAAGGCACAGAGCAGGTAGTATGAAATGTGATGATCTGAAATCTCTGACTCTTTGATACTGGAAAAGCGTGATGCATTGGGACATAAGATATACGGTGCCTTCGGAAAGTATTCAGACCCCTTGATTTTTTTTCCACATTTTGTTACATTACAGCCTTATTCTGAAATGTTAAATGTTTTTTCCCCTCATCAGTCTACACACAATACCCAATAATGACAAAGCAAAAATAGGTTTTTAGACATTTTAGAAAATGTATAAAAAATAAACTATCTCAGTACTTTGTTGAAGCACCGTTGGCAGCGTTTACAGCCTTGAGTCTTGGGTATGACGCTACAAGCTTGGCACACCTGTATGTGGGGAGTTTCTCCCATTCCTCTCTGCAGATCCTCTCAAGCTCTGTCAGGTTGGACGGGTAGCGTTGCTGCACAGCTATTCAAGTCCGGGCACTGGCTGGGCCACTCAAGGACATTCAGAGACTTGTCGCTCAGCCACTCCTGTGTTGTCTTGGCTGTGGGTCGTTGTCCAGTTGGAAGGTAAACCTTCACCTTTGACAAACTTCAAGCGGGCTGTCATGCCTTTTACTGAGGAGTGGCTTCCGTCTTGTCACTCTACCATTTGGTGGAGTGCTGCAGACATGGGTGTCATTCGAGAAGGTTCTCTCATCCCAACAGAGGAACTCTAGAGCTCTTTCACAGTGACCATCAGGTTCTTGGTCACCTCTCTGACCAAGGCCCTTCTCCCCCGATTTCTCAGATTGGCTGTGCGGCCAGCTCTTGTAAGAATCTTGGTGGTTCCATACTTCTTCCATGTAAGAACAATGGCCACTATGTTCTTGGGGACCTTTAATGGTGCAGACAATTTTTGGTACCCTTCCCCAGATCTGTCCCTTGACACAATCCTGTTTCGGAGCTCTATTGACAATTCCTTCAACCTCATGGCTTGGTTTTGCTCTGACATGCACTGGCAACTGTGGGACTTTATATAGACCGGTGTGTGCCTTTCCAAATCATGCCCAATCAATTGAATTTACCACAGGTGGAAACAGGATGCACCTGAGCTAAATTTTGAGTAACATTATATTTAAAAAAACCTTTCGCTTTGTCATTATGGGGTAGTGTGTGTAGATTGCCCAGGATTTTGTTTTTGTTCATTCATTAGAAGAAGGCTGTGACGTAACAATGTGAAAAAGTCAAGGGGTCCGAAGGCACTGAACAAGGGCTTTGCAATATATATTTACATATAGTCCTTTATATACTAACATACTTTTTTGTCTTGTCAAGGCCTTCATATAGGCCTATATCTGTCTGACTGTGCACACACGTTATGGAAGAATTAGATTTTCTTCTCTAATCCACTATTTCATACATGTATGGTATTATTTGTGACGCAACCCTCACTCCAGCTTATATTAGCCCACTCTTGACTTTCACTCAAGCAGGTGAATGGGCTTACTCTGCCAATACAGTGAGCCCTTTCGGTCATGGTCGGCATGTGACCCTCAAACACCCGATTCATAAATTATTGCTCTACAGTCAGAGGTCAAAGGAACCAGACACACCACCTATCAAAGCTAATGAATAAAAATGATAATATGGTACATAAATGCTTTTCATACTTGTTGTCCCAGCCATAGCTTTTTCAGGAACACAAGTCATATTTCTCACATGAGATGGGAATAGATCTAGGCTAGAATTCAAACTAATCCACCACATCCATGCTTATACTGTCTTTAGTTTGTTTACAAACTGGCATGTGCGTACACGTGCTTACATTCCTGTATGTATGTGTGCGCGTGCTTACATGCCTGTATGTATGTGTGCGCGTGCTTACATGCCTGTGTGTGTGCGCATGTATGTGTGGCGTGCATGCCATATCTCTCAACTCTCCTCTCCTGTGTGTCAGTCTCTGAGGTGGTGCACACCCTGCAGCTGTGTTCAGACCGAGACCACACTGACGTGGTGGGGGACCTGTCAGTCTGTCTGGACGGCATGCAGGTGGACCCAGAGACATTCACCTCTGCAGAGAGGGACCATGGTGAGGGTCATGTGATTTTAAAAGGGATTGTTCACCTGAATAGCAAAATTACGTATTGGTTTATCGTGTATAAATGCTAATATACACTACCGGTCAGAAGTTTTAGAACACCTACTCATTCAAGGGTTGTTCTTTATTTTGACAATTTTCTACATTTTAGAATAATAGTGAAGACGTCAACTTTGAAATAACACATATAGAATCATGTAGTAACCCAAAGTCATGTTGTAATCATGTAGTAACCCAAATGCCAAGAGTGTGCAAAGCTGTCATCATGGCAAAGGGTGGTATTTGAAGAATGTCAAATATAACATATATTTTGATTTAACAGTTTGTTTTTTGGTTACTACATGATTCCATATGTGTTATTGCATAGTTTTGATGTGTTCACTATTATTCTACAATGTAGAAAATAGTAAAAATAAAGAAACTCTTCAATGAGTAGGTGTTCTAAAACTTTTGACCGGCCTGATCAAAGCATGGATTGCTGTCATACTTTGTCAATGGACAGCTTATATGGAAAGGAAACCAGTATGTAATTTGGGTGAACTATCCCTTTAATATGTTTCCCTGGATAGAATGGGATCAATTCCCCCCTCAGAATTGTATTATTCTATTTCTCCCCTCGGAATTGTATTCTTTGTTTTGATTTTTTAAAACATTTCAACAGTTGCTGTTCCAAACGGGGAGGTGAGACAGAACAGAGATAGTGTCAACAGGTATTGTGTTTTTATACTTCTAAAATATTTTCTAACAATTGTTTTATGTCTTCTGTAAGTTCAAGTGAACAAACCTACTTTTGACAATTTTTGGAGAGGTCCTTAAGGTATTGAGCCAGCAAAATACTGTTTTGTAATATTACTCAGTCAAAGTAGCATATCTTCCCAATGTGAATACTAGATATGGGCACCGATATGGAAAATCTACAATGGGGAAAAAAAGTATTTAGTCAGCCACCAATTGAGCAAGTTCTCCCACTTAAAAAGATGAGAGGCCTGTAATTTTCATCATAGGTACACTTCAACTATGACAAAATGAGGAAAACAAATCCAGAAAATCACATTGTAGGATTTTCAATTAATTTATTTGCTAATTATGGTGGAAATAAGTATTTGGTCAACTACAAACAGAGGAGCCTCTTCTTTAAGAGGCTCCTCTGTCCTCCACTCGTTACCTGTATTAATGGCACTTGTTTGAACTTGTTATCAGTATAAAAGACAACTGTCCACAACCTCAAACAGTCACACTCCAAACTCCACTATGGCCAAGACCAAAGAGCTGTCAAAGGACACCAGAAACAATGTTGCAGATACTTTTTTGCCCCACTGTATATCTATATCAGTTGAATTTTAGTCTGAGAAGTCCTGAAAACTGCTTGCTGATTGCAATTATCTTAACAAAGAACATATCTTAACCTGTTGCTACGAGCAATCCCGTATCCGGGAGTGTAATTATAGCCTCAAGCTCATTACCATAACGCAACGTTAACTATTCATGAAAATCGCAAATGAAATGAAATAAATATATTGGCTCACACGCTTAGCCTTTTGTTAACAACACTGTCATCTCAGATTTTCAAAAAATGCTTTTCAACCATAGCTACACAAGCATTTGTGTAAGAGTATTGATAGCTAGCATAGCATTAAGCCTAGCATTCACCAGGCAACATTTTCACAAAAACAAGAAAAGCATTCAAATAAAAATAATTTACCTTTGAAGAACTTCAGATGTTTTCAATGAGGAGACTCTCAGTTAGATAGCAAATGTTCAGTTTTTCCAAAAATATTATTTGTGTAGGAGAAATCGCTCTGTTTTGTTCATCACGTTTAGCTAAGAAAACCCCCTGAAAATTCAGTCATTACAACGCAAAAGTTTTTCCAAATTAACTCCATAATATCGACAGAAACATGGCAAATGTTGTTTAGAATCAATCCTCAAGGTGTTTTTCACATATCTATTCGATGATAAGTCACTCGTGGCAGTTTGGTTTCTCCTCTGTTCAAAATGGAAAAATGCACGCACCTGGAGATTACGCAATAGTTTCGACGGAGGACACCGAGCGGACACCTGGTAAATGTAGTCTCTTATGGTCAATTTTCCAATGATATGCCTACAAATACGTCACAATGCTGCAAACACCTTGGGGAAATGACAGAAAGTGCAGGTTCATTCCTTGCGCATTCACAGCCATATAAGGAGACATTGGAACACAGCGCCTCAAAAATCTGGCTCACTTCCTGTATGAAATTTAATCTTGGTTTCGCCTGTAGCATTAGTTCTGTGGCACTCACAGACAATATCTTTGCAGTTTTGGAAACGTCAGAGTGTTTTCTTTCCAAATCTTCTTTCCAAAGTCAATTATATGCATAGTCGAGCATCTTTTCGTGACAAAATATCTTGTTTAAAACGGGAACGTTTTTCATCCAAAAATGAAATGCTGCCCCCAGAGGTTCAAGAGGTTAACAATTCTTGATCCTACTTAATTTACATTCTTGGTTAGGGAGAGGGGGGAGGACAATTTTCTTTTACATGACGTTAACACTTGACAGTATGTAAATATTTATATTGCTTTCATAAAAGTATTTTAGAATTGTTGATGTCAGTGATGTGATCCTCCGGTATGTGTATATTGTAAAATTAAAAGTAGTAGTAGTATAAGTAAATAAAAAGGTTGATCACAAAATAAACGGCACTAAGGGAAGCAAAAAGTAATAGGCACTACCTGGCTTACATTATAGCCAAAACATCAAAGAAGACGTATATGTTGAAAAAGGACTAGGAGCCATTGGCTATGTTACTTTTGTTTCTATTTTTTGATTTTTAGTGATAACATACCACCCAGATCCAGCAGGGACACGTCCCCCTCCAGTGACTCCACAGAGGACTGGGTCATCGTCCCCAACGGCCACACGGTCAACAGCATGGGTTCTCCTGCCCCATCCCCAGGGGGCTCCAAGTCCACACGCCCCCCCCCAGACCTGCACGGCCTCCCCCACCCACCCCCCCGCAGACCAGCCGCATCCCCAGGTGGGCACCACACAAAAAATACTGTAGAAATACCATAGTATTACCCTAGATATATATGGTAGAAATACCACAGCAATACCATAGCCATACCATAGCCATACTATAGAAATACTATAGAAAAAGTAAAACCATAGTAATACAATAGAAAAACATAGAATTCTCTGACAGAACTATCGAAAGATATTCCTTTCATGTGTTGACATGCTAATGCCATTTATTGCGTTCTCATGTAATGAAACTATCATGGTTTCATGCCATTCGCTATTCATGCCATTTTGTGAAATTGAAATAAATAATAAATAATTCAACACAGATATGCATTCTAGTAACCTTTTAGCCTTATTTACTAGATTCTCATCGGCATCTCCTACTAGCGACCACAGCTAACATTCTCTCCTCCGTCCAGCCTCCTCCAGCAGCTCTACCCATAGCGAGGTGAGTGAGCCCCCGGCTTCATATGGCTCGTCCCTGGCCTCAGCCAGCGGGGCCTCCTCAGACCCCGCTCAGGAGAACGGAGCAGCACCCACACAGGCAGCCAGCGCCCCCCCAGCCATCGGGGCACCAGCCGGTGCACCCCCATCTGGTGGGCCCCCCCGAGTCATCCCTAACGGCCCACTGCCTCCAGGGTAAGGGGACTCATAGAAGCCTAACCAGATGTTATAATGAGAAAGTACAAAAAGAACAAAACAAAAAAAGCCCTGACCAGCTACGTCTATAGAAAATGTGCAAGGTGCATTCGTGTCTGTAGAGTCATTACTTCGTTTTAATGCACATATTCACCAACCAAGCTATTGCATATGTCAGGAGTTGACTGTATTTCCTATATAGCCTATTGTATGTTTTGTGCAATATATCCTTACGCTGTGTACCTGCATCATGTAAGAGATTTGGGCTTTATCACATCCGGATGTGATTGGGAGTCCCATAGGGCGGCACACAATTGGCCCAGCGTCGTCCGTGTTTGGCTGGGGTATGCCGTCATTTTAAATAAAAAGTTAGTTCTTAACGGGCTTGCCTAGTTAAATAAAGGTTAAATAAATGTTTAACGCCACGTTGGTTATGAATAACGGTTGACACTTCATTTTGATATTTCAAACAACCTCTCAACCGCCAGTAGATGGGACTTGAGAGATTTCTCACTCATTTGACAGTCAGTAGAAAAAATAATAGATTTACTGTAGTCAGCGTTCGTATGTTACATTAGCGCAGGTATCCCTATTGTATAATGCATAACATGGTATTTACATGTAATAAGTATAAGTAGTAAAATATACGTCAGTTGCTAGTAATAATATTCTTTGAAATTTCCATGAATGTGAAAACACATTTTTGCTTTGCTTTTCATGAGGAACTTAACATTCCTTTAGGTATTACGATTACATTTGTGCAAGCCTGTTGCCGACTGTTCTGTGTGTTTTTTTGTATGAAGCTGGGAGCAGAGGGTGGACCAGAATGGCCGCATGTATTTCGTGGATCACATTGAGAAGAGGACGACATGGGACCGACCAGACTCTCTCCCCTCTGGGTAACTAACGCTTAAGAAACAAATACTTTATTCATCAAATCCTTATTTCATTTTTAATATACTGTATGTTTGGCTTCCATACGGCAGTAGTGTATAACTGAGCCTACTCTTTGAAAAGTAACCAATGTATTTTGGATTACAGTAACTAATGTGTATGTTACGCTGTATTAAAAAAAGTGAGAAAGTACAATGATTAATAATTTTAGTTAAATTAGTTTCAGTAGAGCACCTGCACAAAGAGGACACGACTACTATGATGTGGCACTAGGAATGTTGCATAGTACCAGTTCTAGCTCAGTTGTAATGCTAAATTCCTCTTTAGAGTAATATCAGCCCTGTTGTAATACTTTAGAAATACCTTCCCTACTTGTTTCTTTGAGGTAAGTTTTGACCGACTGCCTTTGAATGTCTTGGTACCGACTGGAGAGCTCTCCTTTGTCTACACCCATTCAGCATCGTTCACACCCTCTTAAGCTTTAGCTCCACCAATCTCTTTAAGGGTTGATCTGAGCTCTCTGTCCAAAAAGCAGTCAAGCACCCAAGCTTTCTGGCTAACAGTTGTTGCAGTGACATTTTATTAAAATGGGAAACATGCATAGTGGAGTATTTTGTTAAGACATGTAGCTAGCTAGTGAAACAATGAACCATATTCACAACTCATAACGTTACTATGAATGTGCAGGTAGCTAACCAACCAAGTGCAATGTTAGCTAGCTAACATTAGGCTATAACTAGCCAAGTAAATGGCTCTTGAGATACGAATAATAAGATCGTACATGTAACATTCGCTAGCGTACCAGTTAGCTAGCTAGCTAACAGTACAATTTAACTTGAAATCAAAACGACTTTGTAAAGATTTGAATCATGTAATATCTGAAAATGTAGCTGACTCGGCGATCTTACCCATATGCATCACGTGACAAACTTTATTTGTCACGTGCTGAAAACAACAAGACCTTACTGTTAAATGCTTACTTACAAGCCCTTAACCAACAGTGCAGTTCAAGAAGAAGAAAATATTTACCAAGTAGAATATAATATAGAGTAACACAATAAAATAACAATAACGAGGGTATATACAGCAGGTACCGGTACCTAGTCAGTGTGCGTGGGTACAGGTTAGTTGAGGTCATTTTTACATGTAGGTAGAGGCGAAGTGACTATGCATAGATAATAAACAGCAAGTAGCAGCATTGTCCAAAACAAATCGGGGGGGGGGGGGGGGGGTTCAATGTAAACAGTCCGGATGGCCATTTGATTAATTGTTCAGCAGTCTTATGGCTTGGGGGTTCCTCCTTTAAAAGTTGCGAGCTTACGCTGCGGGACTTAGATATAATTTGTGGTTTAATACGGTACCCTGCGTCACCACTTCATTGCTCCAGACCAGCACAAGGGGGAGTTAGAGCACTGATTATGCAATTGGCTCCTACTGTGTCTCTAACTGAATGGGCAATATAAACCTAAGTAGAAACTGTTACACTAAGGTTTTATTATTTTACTTTGTTAGGATTTTTTTGCTCTTACTGTAGTACTGTAGGCCTATCCTGACCGGTCACGTTGTACAGTGCCTGAGTGGCGCAACGGTCTTAAGACACTGCATAGCAGTGCAAGCTGTGTTGCTACAGATGCTGGTGCCGGCCTCGAATGGGAGACCCATGGGATGACTGTATGTTTTTGTTTTTTCCCTCTAAAAACAGAAATAAATAATTTTAAATAACAAATGGGCTTTGTTTACAAATGACTAACAATGTCTCATCCCATGTTCAAGAATGTCCTTTTTCTCAGTCATTTTACGTTATTTGAAAATAAAATAATCTCCAAAATATTTAAGGAACATTGCACTAATAATGGCGCTGACTAGGGGAAATGTTTCCGCTGTTCTTATTGCCAGTCTGCACGTTCAAACTAAAACAATGTAACTAATAATGGCATCTTTATGCTTTCATGAATAAAATAATGATAAAAATACTCTTTCAAAATGCCGATGTTTATTTAGTTATGGATCCATTACGAATTACTATGGGAATAAATATCACAATTACAGAAATATCCTCTATGTAGTTATTTGCAGAGAGTCACGTTATATGTTTTGATACACTGTAGGCCTACCGTAGACATGTTGAGTAATATGCTGTTAAAAGTGGTGTAGGTCTTGTTTATTTAAAGAGCATATTGAAGTTAGAAGTAATAGCCTACAACTATTTTAGCACCATTTCACACTGCTCTGAGACAAGCATTGGGACTGGTCTTGATGAATCAATGAGATTTTTATTTTCACTGAATCTCCGTTTGGGTATTGGTTAGACTAGAATTTGAATATTAACGTGTAGAAATGTTATGCTCTTCGTGTAACCTTTATTTAATTAGGCAAGTCCGTTAAGAACAAATTCTTATTTACAAGGACAGCCTACTCCTTCCTCCCTATCGGGGAATTGAACCCCGGTCTCCTGCAGGACACTGGATTCTTTAGCTAAATAGCCCAGTTCTGTGCTCCTGACCGTCACGTTGTACAGATCCATATTTTCCATTCCATCCTTACGGAATATTCTTTCAAAATGCAGATGTTTATGTAGTTATGGATCCATTACAAATGACTGAATAAATATAAGTGAATTACAGAAATATTGGAACAAAGTTGTCTAAGGAAGGTAAGCAAATTGTTGCTTACTGGAAAATACTTGTTCAAACACACAGTCATGTTGTACAGCGCCATTATGGCTATTAGTAGGGCTATATTTTGGCCTTTCTGCGCACCATTGGCCCAGCGTTTCTCTCCCTCTAAAAACGGAAATGAATGTTTTGGCCCTTATTGAGGTTACATTCGCTCTCTTTCATTTATTTGAAAATGAAATAACTTAAAATATCGTTATATATTATCAAGTTGATGACACAGTCATATAGCAGCACCTACATAAAGCTGAGTGACTCACTCATTCATGGCGTTGGATCAAAATAAATAAGTAACAATGTTCTTTCTGATTAGTCTTTTAATAAAGAAATGGTTTGGTTATCCTGACCTGGACACCATGTACAGTATTATAATAGCCCATTATGGGCCATTAGCAGGACAATACACCTTTATCAACACCTCTCTATATTTTGATACTTTGTTGATGGGATCTCCTGAGTGGATGGGGGCTCTCGCAGTGTAAAATGAGTTGCTACAAATGCAGGTTTGAGACCCATAAGGTGGGTTTTGGTTTTAATTTAGAATCCTGCAATCATCTTTATGTAATTATTGGCGGCGAGTTCTTATTTACAAGGACAGCCTACTCCTTTCTCCCCGTCGGGGAATAGAACCCCGGTCTTCCACGTACCCGCATTCTCTAGTACAGCCATTATTGAAGGTACTTCAGGTCCCCGAGAAAGTCTGGACAGGGCCTGCTCCCCCTTATTCAAGAAATTAGGCACTTTCCCATGTTTACTACAGTTTGTGTTGTAGGTTATATTTACTTGTCAGACTGCACAGTAGCCTAACAAATGCAGGTGGCTTATATCTTCTAAATGCTTTATTATCCAAACGTGAAAGCATATACGATACAGTACTGCATTTCTTCATCAGCGTCTTCATGCTTTCGTTAATAAAATAATGATAAAAACACTCTTTCAAAATGCAGATGTTGATTTAGTTATGAATCCATAAGGAATTACTATGGGAATAAATATCACTGAATTGCAGAAATATTGGAACAAAGTTGTCTAATGAAGGCAAACAAATTGTTGCTTACTGGAAAATACTCTTTCAAACACATGGTCACGTTGTACTGCGCCATTATTGCTATTAGCAAAATATTGTTATATATCGCCTTCCCACTGTGGACATCTATTTCAGCATCGTTTCGCGCTGCTCTGAGGCAAGCATGGAGAAACGCAAATGTTCAATTATATTCCATGATATTCTTAAGATGTACAGTTGACGTCGGCAGTTTACAAACACTTACGTTGGAGTCATTAACTCATTTTTCAATCACTCCATACATTTCTTGTTAACAAACTATAATTTTGGCAAGTCGGTTAGGATTACTACTTTGTGCATGACACAATTTTTCCAACAATTGTTTACAGACAGATTATTTCACTCATAATTCACTGCATCACAATTCCAGTGGGTCAGAAGTTTACATACACTAAGTTGACTGTGTCTTTAAACAGCTTTTTGATGTCATGGTTTGGGCTAATTGACATAATTTGAGTCAGTTGGAGGTGTACCTGTGGATGTATTTCAAGGCCTACCTTCAAACTCAGTGCCTCTTCGCTTACCATCATGGGAAAATCAAAAGGAATCAGCCAAGACCTCAGGAAATAAATTGTAGACCTCCACAAGTCTGGTTCATCCTTGGGAGCAATTTCCAAACGCCTGAAGGTTACCATGTACAAACAATACTACACATGGGACCACGCAGCCGTCATCCTGCTCAGGAAGGCACGTTCTGAAGATGCTGGCGGAAACAGGGTGGAGGAAACCGGTACAAAAGTATCTATAGCCACAGTAAAACAAGTTCTACATCGGCATAACCTGAAAGGCCACTTAGCAAGGAAGAAGCCACTGCTCCAAAACCGCCATAAAAAAGCCAGACTACGGTTTGCAACTGCACATGTGGACAAAGATTGTACTTTTTGGAGAAAAGCCTTCTGGTCTGATGAAACAAATATAGAGCTGTTTGGCCATAATGACATTTTGTTATGTTTGGAGGCAAAAGAGGGATGCTTGCAAGCCAAAGAACACCATCCCAACTGTGAAGCATGGGGGTAGCAACATCATGTCGTGGGGGTGCTTTGCTGCAGGAGGGAAAATTATGTGGATATATTGAAGCAACATCTCAAGACATCAGTCAGGAAATTAAAGCTTGGTCGCAAATGGGTATACGAAATGGACAATGACCCCAAGCATACTTCCAAAGTTGTGGCAAAATGGCTTAAGGACAACAAAGTAAAGGTATTGGAGTGGCCATCACAATGCCCTGACCTCAATCCTATAGAAAATTTGCAAGCAAGGAGGCCTACACACCTGACTCAGTTACACCAGTTATGTCAGGAGGAATGGGCCTAAATGTATAATTTTCTCAACTATTATTCTGACATTTCACATTCTTAAAATATAGTGGTGATCCTAACTTTTTTATTTTTTTATTTTTTTATTTCACCTTTATTTAACCAGGTAGGCTAGTTGAGAACAGGTTCTCATTTGCAACTGTGACCTGGCCAAGATAAAGCATAGCAGTGTGAACAGACAACACAGAGTTACACATGGAGTAAACAATTAATAAGTCAATAACACAGAGAAAAAAAGGGGAGTCTATATACAATGTGTGCAAAAAGCATGAGGAGGTAGGCGAATAATTACACTATTGCAGATTAACAATGGAGTGATAAATGATCATGTACAGGTAGAGATATTGGTGTGCAAAAGAGCAGAAAAGTAAATAAATAAAAACTGTGGGGATGAGGTAGGTGAAAATGGGTGTGCTATTTACCAATAGATTATGTACAGCTGCAGCGATCGGTTAGCTGCTCAGCTAGCTGATGTTTGAAGTTGGTGAGGGAGATAAAAGTCTCCAACTTCAGCGATTTTTGGAATTCGTTCCAGTCACAGGCAGCAGAGTACTGGAACGAAAGGCGGCCGAATGAGGTGTTGGCTTTAGGGATGATCAATGAGATACACCTGCTGGAGCGCGTGCTACGGATGGGTGTTGCCATCATGACCAGTGAGCTGAGATAAGGCGGAGCTTTGCCTAGCATGGCCTTGTAGATGACCTGAAGCCAGTGGGTCTGGCGACGAATATGTAGCGAGGGCCAGCCGACTAGAGCATACAAGTCGCAGTGGTGGGTAGTATAAGGTGCTTTAGTGACAAAACGGATGGCACTGTGATAAACTGCATCCAGTTTGCTGACCTAAAACAGGGAATTATTGCTTGGATTAAATGTCAGGAATTGTGAAACTGAGTTTAAATATATTTGGCTAAGGTGTATGTAAAGTTCTGTCTTCAACTGTATGTGTTGACTGAATATAAGCAAGTGATGTCTGCTTAATAATCAAGTTAGCTTTCTCCAGAAATAAATAATTATAAATAACGAACTGGATTGATTTAGAAATTAGTGAGAATGTTTCACCCCATGTTCAAGAATGGCTTTTTTCTCACCCACTCTAGCTTAAATGAAAACGAGATCTCCAAATATCGTTACTTTTTAAACAAAGTGATTTATTAATTAACTTTGAATTATATGGAAGCCCCTTAGATATTTTCACAGGTCCTAACAGAAAATGACCCTTTGATATTAATTTAGAGTCCTCCAATCCTCTAAATGTTATTATTGGGTGAGAGTCACGTCATTGATTAGATATACTTTAGGCCTACCATAGGTGAAATTAGTATTTGTTACACTACAATTAGGCTGTGGAAATGTTGTGCCCCTTAGATATTAATTTAGAATTCTCCAATCCTCTTATGCTGTAACATACTCCCAACCACCACGCACTATTTTCCATTCCATCCTCATGGAAACCCAGAGTTTTTCGGGATAGAAACACCAAAATATTAATCAACTTAATTAAGCCAAATTTCTTCAATTCTAATCCAATCTACTATGTTATTACAAAAAAAGGTTTTACATTTTCTAGTTATGCCAATATGGGAGACTATCAAATGCTTCTCAAAGTTGCCCTCTGGTGTTCAAACTAGCACTAACTTGCATTAATGTAAAAAATAGCAGCCCGCACGCAGGGTGTGCTGCAGTATGACACAACTTTGAAAGGAGGAACCGCTGTAGAAGCTATTAAGGAGCCTTTTGAACCTTGACTTGGTGCTCTGGTACTACTTGCCATGCGGTAGCAGAGAAAACAGTCTATGACTTGGGTGACTGGTGTCTCTGACAATTTTATGGGCTTTCCTCTGACACCGCCTATTATATAGATCCTGGATGGCAGGAAGCTTGGCCCCAGTGATGTACTGGGCTGTATGCACTACCCTCTGTAGCGCCTTACGGTCAGATGCAGAGCAGTTGCCAGACCAGACGGTGATGCAACCAGTCATGATGCGCTCGATGGTGCAGCTGTAGAAGTCTCATAAGGGGGAAAAGGTTTTGTTGAGCCCTCTTAATGACTGTCTTGGTGTGTTTGGGTCATGATAGTTCATTGAAGTGGACACCAAGGAACTTGAAACTCTTGACCCGCTCAACTCCAGCCCTGTTGATGTTAACGGTGGCCTGTTTTTCCTGTAGTCCACGATCAGCTCCATTGTTTTGCTCACATTGAGGGGGAGGTATTGCACGTTTACATATTGCACGTTTATTTTCTTCTCCAACACTGTGTTTTTGCATTATTTAAACCAAATTGAACATGTTTCATTATTTATTTGAGACTAAATTGATTTTTATTTGTTTTAAATTCATTTGAAATAATAGTGTTCATTCAGTATTGTTGTAATTGTCATTATTACAAATATATATAAAATCGTCCAATTAATCGGTACTGGCTTTTTTTGGTCCTCCAATAATCGGTATCGGTTTCAGTGTTGAAAAATCCTGATCGGTCGACCTCTAATATCTACGTACGGTCACTGTGGGGAGGACATCGTCGATGCACTTATTGATGAAGTCGGTGACTGAGGTGGTATACTCCTCAATGCCATTGGATGAAACCTGGAACATATTTCAGTCTGTGCTAGCATAACAGTCCTGTAGCGTAGCATTTGTGTCATCTGATCATTTCCGTATTGAGCGAGTCACCGGTACTTCCTGCCTTAGTTTTTGCTTGTAAGCAGGAATGAGGAGGCTAGAATTATAGTCAGATTTGCCAAATGGAGGGCGGGGGAGAGCTTTGTATGCATCTCTGTGTGTGGAGTAAAGGTGATCTAGAGTTTAATTTAAAAAAAATGTTTTTATTACCTCTTGTTGACATGCTGATAAAAATTTGGTCAAACTGATTTAAGTGTGTCTGCATTCAAATCCCCGGCCTCTAAGAGCGCCGCTTCTGGATGGTTGGACGCTTCTCCCCGTCACGGATGCCATGGTTGCCCTTAGTTTGAAGATGTCATCTGGAGACAGATGTTTTCTCCATCTCCTTAGCTATCATACTCTAATTCTACTGATTTCAAAACTCTGTCCTCCAGAAAATGGAGAGCAACCCCCTGTATATAACCTTTTTTATTTTTATGTAAATGTGTTACTTTTTGATTGATTAGATAAAAAAAAAAGTTTTATTTAATAAATATTTGATTAACTCTCGAACTACATTGTTGGTTAAGGGCTTGTAAGTAAGCATTTCACAGTAAGGTCTACACCTGTTGTATTCTGCACATGTGACAAATAAAATTTGATTTGATTTATACAGTTGTACTAAGCAATATATTAAAAAAAAGCTGTGATTGGTTTACCTACACACAATAACAAGCTCAAATAGACAGAAGTGTACTATATAGCAGACCAATCTGAAATCATCTCGGCATGTCCAGCCCACAGAAAAAGGAAGGTTGCTTCCTTGTTCTGCGACTAAACCAAATAAGCTCCGAATTTGAACAATTTAATTCGTATTTACAGATGGCATACACGTTTGTCTATTAAGGTACATGAAATTTCACATGTACCTGAAGGCATTTAAATGCATTTTGAATTTGTATATATTTTTTTTACGTTGAAATTTTGGCTAATTTATTACAAATAAAAAACATATTACATTTACATAAGTACTCAGACCCTTTTACTCAATACTTTGTTGAAGCACCTTTGGCAGCGATTACAGCCTGGAGTATTCTTGGGTATGACTACAAGCTTTCCACACCTGTATTTGGGGACTTTCTCCCATTCTTCTCTGCTAATCCCCTCAAGCTCTGTCAGGTTGGATAGGGGTGTTGCTTCACAGCTATTTTCAGGTCTCACCAGAGATGTTTGATCGGGTTCAAGTCCGGGCTCCGACAGTGCCACTCAAAGACATTCAGACAATTGTCCTGAATCCACTCCTGTGTTGTCTTGGCTGTGTGCTTAGGGTCGTTGTCCTGTTGGAAGTTAAACCTTCGCCCCAGTCTGAGGTCCTGAGCGTTCTGGAGCAGGTTTTCATCAAGGATCTCTCTGTACTTTGCTCCGTTCATCTTTCCCTCAACATGATGCTGCCGTCACCATTCTTCATCGTAGGGATGGTCCCAGGTTTCCTCCAAACATGACACTGCATTCAGGCCAAATAGTTAGATCTTGGTTTCATCAGACCAGAGAATCTTGTTTCTCATGGTCTGAGTGTCTTTAGGTGCCTTCTGGCAAACTCCATTGCGGCTGTCATGTGCCTTTTACTGAGGAGTGGCGTCCGTCTGGCCACTACCATAAAGACCTCATTGGTGCAGTCATGCAGAGATGGTTGTCCTCCTGGAAGGGTTTTCCATCTCCACAGAGGAACTCTAGAGTCAATCAGAGTGACCATCAGGTTCTCGGTCACATCCCTGACCAAGGCCCTTCTCCCCCGATTGCTCAGTTTGGCTGGGTGGCCAGCTCTAGGAAGAGTCTTGGTGGTTCCAAACTTCTTCCATTTAAGAATGATGGATGCCACTGTGTTATTTTGGTGACCTTCAATGCTGCAGAAATGTTTTGGTACCCTTTCCCAGATCTGTGCCTCGACACAATCCTGTCTCGGATCTCTACGGACAATTCCTTCAACCTCATGGCTTAGTTTTTGCTCTGACATGCACTGTCAACTGTGGGACCTTAGATAGACCGGTGTTTATTTGCCAAATCATGTCCAATCAATTGAGTTTACCACAGGGGGACTCCAAGTTGTAGAAACATCTCAAGGATGATCAATGGAAACAGGATGCTCAATTTTGAGTCTCATAGCAAAGGGTCTGAGTACTTATGTAAATAAACTATTTCAGTTAGTATTTATTTTTTATTTTTCAAAGAATTAAAAACCTGTTTACATTTTTCATTATGGGGTGTTGTGTGTAGATTGCTGAGGATTTGTATTTATTTGCATTTTAGAATGAGGCTATAAAGTAACAAAAAGTGGAAAAATTCATGGCGTCTGAATACTTTCCGAAGGCACTGTGCGCTGAGTGTACCAAACATTATGAACACCTATAGACTGGGCAGGTGAATCCAGGTGAAATATATGATCCATTATTGATGTGACTTGTTAAATCACCTTCAATCAGTGTGGACGAAGGGGAGACGATAGGTTAAAGAAGGATTTTTAAGCCTAGAGACAATTGAGACGTGTTGTATGTGTGCCATTGAGGGTGAATGGGCAAGATAAAATATTGAATTGCCTTTTAACGGGGTATGATAGTAGGTGCCAGGTGATAGTAGGTGTCAAGAACTGCAACACTGCTGGGTTTTCATGGTCAACAGTTTCCTGTGTGTCAAGAATGAGCCACCTCCCAAAAGACATCCAGCCAACTTGACACAACTGTGGGAACCGGGGTCAACGTGGGCCAGCATCCCTGTGGAATGCTTTCAACACCTTGTAGAGTCCATTCACCAACCAATTGAGGCTGATCTGATGCCAAAAGTGGCGGTGCAACTCAATATTAGGAAGGTGTTCTTAATGTTTTCTATACTTGGTGTATAAGTTAATGGATAGATGTAAGCAAGGTTACCACCCTATTACTTACACCAATCCAACCGTTTCAGATCTGTGATTACTTCAAGAAAGGTGGACTGGAAATGGATCCTTATTTCTGAACTATTCAAACAGGGCCTTCATTATTTTGCCGGCATTCAAAATTCACTCGCCTCTCCCCTCCTGTACCGTGTAGGTGGGAGCGGCGTGTGGACCCCATGGGCAGGGTGTACTTCGTGGACCACATCACCCGGACCACCACGTGGCAGCGCCCCACGCAGGAGTCTGTGCGCAACTATGAGGAGTGGCAGCACCAGCGCAGCCAGCTGCAGGGGGCCATGCAGCAGTTCAACCAGAGGTTCATTTTTGGGGTATGACACAGGCTACTTTGCAAAACTCTATTCTTCCTCCCAAAGTGTGCACTTCCCTGCACTGACACAATCCTAAATTGTGGAGATCTGAGATTATTTGGAAGGTGGAAGCAATATGGTGAAACTTAGCCTTAGAATCTCCTAGCTTATCAAAGTGGCAAGTTGAACCTATTACCAAATTGCTTACACCTGTCAAATCATCTCAGATCTCAACAAGTGTATATTGTCTAAGGGTGGATTTGGGATTGGGCCACTGTCGTGACATGACCTTGATTAATCTCAGGACTGTTGTCTCTCACTAACTATGTTTAATTGTTACCCGTTTTTAAATTCATCGTGTAAAACAATTAACAATTTTGGGCACCATGGAAAAAGTTGTTTAAAGAGTTACCGTCTCCTGAATTAAACTCTAGAAGGTATAGATCTATTTATTTATTATCTAACAGTCAACTTATTAATCATCACCTCATCATATCATCATTCTGAACGTTGTATCCTCCTTGCATCTGCAAAAAACCCAGCCTTATGATTCAGCACTACACAAATTGGTTTAATTATTTATTATCTAACTCAATAATAAAGGATAAACACATACACGGAGATAGATTATTGACTTGAAACTTAATACGAAGCAAACGGGTCCCTAGCGGACTGAAAGGTAGTTCGATGGATATTCATTCGGCGTGCTTGTAAGGCTCTGATTTTCCACGAGGTCACAATGTCCTCCTTAGTTGCCCATGGCTCCAATACTTGTCATGTTGTCTTGAACAGAGCTACAGCATGGATTTTTAGGCCAGTCAGCCCTCTCTTAACAAAAACACTTTCATAATTGTTCATATGCCCAACGTATTGAATGAAAACTTTGTGCATATAGTGCGTATACTTTTCATGTTACAGTATATCCTCATCATTTTAATGACATCACAAAATAACAGCCTATATGACATTTGTTTTCTGTAGATCATCTGACAATTCCCCACGTTCTTATGTTAGAAATATTGATCCAGTATTCACTTTTTAACGTGTTAGTTTCGGCGGGTGTCTGTTAACAAAGGACATTCCTTTCGCCAATACTGGAAGGGAAAATCGAGTCCTCTGATAATTACATATACGACAGGATGTGAGTTGTCAACCCCCACACAGGTTCCCTCCCTTCTACAATTGTAAAGAAGCATTATTCAACACATGTACTGTGAACTCTTTCACCTCCTTGTTTCTCCATTATAGCTCCAGGATCAGCAAATAGCTGCAGCAAACAAAGAGTTTGACCCACTTGGGCCGCTGCCACACGGCTGGGGTAAGTGGCACATTCCACGACAATGCGTTTCAACTGTAACTTATGTCACTATGCTTGGAAAGTGCAGACACAACATCAAAAGGTGAACATTGCCCAGAAATGCCTTTGCCAGTTTTGGAGGCAGCGTTATGTTTGCTAGCACAGGGCAGTGTTATAGCTAACTAACTATACATTGTTTTTGCCCCACCGTTTGGTTAGTTAGCAAGCTAGCTTCAATTACTTCCAGTTAGTTAGCAACTGCTCACACTTTCACTTTACCCCCAAAATTGACGTTTCCAGTTTGTTTTATTTTGACAGATTAGGATTCAATTAACTTTCTAAGCATACAACTGCAATGGAAATCTATATGTGGTACGATGAGGGATTCTAAAGCTTACTCTATGCTTACCAGTTGACACAATTTGCAGAAATGTTGTAAAGTTTTTGTTAGTGTTGGTGTTCGGCAGTTTTTTTCCCCCGGCTGTTCGAGTGCATATTTTTTTCTTGAGGTAAGCTGAAGTTCGGTAGTCAACGTCTACGCCCCTTTGTCTGTGAGTGGTCAACAATAAGGATTCTTCAATTAAATGTTTGTTGTCATTCAATGAGAGGAGACTACTTTTTATTTTTTTTAGCTTGAGAAATATTTACCCAAACATCTTAGTTAGATCTAATATTGTGAGAATGAAGACCGCCTCAGCAAAAACTTCAATTGATAATTTTTTTCATTTATCTTAATTGTTTCTGGCTATTTTTAGGAAGTTTTACTGGGTATGTTATTGATACAGTAGGGCTGGGTGATATGGCCACGGTATATATCACAGTATTTTTAAAGAAAAAATGGACGGTATGACGGTATATGACAATATTTTTATTTTTTGAATAATAAAAGTACTACATTTGCTTTATGAGTAGTGAGTGATCCTAGGGTGGTTAACACATATATTCTAAGTGATATCAATGAGTCTTTGTCCATTCTGATTTGTTTTATACTGTTCAATTCAACTTCAACCAAAACAAATTTCAGCACTTTTATCATTTCTGTGTTTCCTGCACTCAATTGAAGTGGTGGAAAAAGTACCCAATTGTAATATATATATGCCATTTAGCAGACGCTTTTATCCAAAGCGACTTACAGTTGTCATACTTGAGTAAAAGTAAAGATACGTTAATAGACATTTACTCAAGTAAAAGTGAGTCACCCAGTGAAATACTGCTTGAATAAAAGTCTAAAAGTATTTACTTTTAAATATACTTAAGTATCAAAAGTAAATGTAATTGATAAAATGTACAAGTATAAATAATTTCAAATTCCTTATATTAAGCATACCAGATGGCACCGTTTTCTTGTTTGTATTTTTATTTTAGGATAGCCAGGGGCACACTCTGACATTTACAAACAAAGCATTTGTGTTTAGTGAGTCCTCTAGATCAGAGGCAGTAGATGACCAGGGATGTTCTCTTGACAAGTATGTGAATTTGACCATTTACCTCTCCTGCTAAGCATTCAAAATGTAACGAGTACTTTTAGGTATCAGGGAAAATGTATGGAGTAAAAATTACAGTATTTTCTTTAAGAATGTATTGAAGTAAAAGTTGTCAAATAAAAATTGTAAAGTACAGATACCAAAACAAATGATTTGAGTAGTAATTGAAAGTATTTTTACTTGGGAAAATAATCTAGGGCTTATTTTTAACCAAATGTTGCAATCGCAATTTGACTTGCTAATTAGAGCAAAACTGTTGGAATCATGGGAATATAATGACTATTCTAATTCTATAGAATATAATAGTGGGCACTTGGAATACAGTGTTTGAGATGACAATGAATTAAAATGCCAGGGAGGAGTTTTTGTGACAAGGTAGGAACTAAACACTGATAATTGTTTCCTAGGGAACCCTATAAGCTTTGGCTACATTGCATGTATTCTCTTAGCTACTTCATGTAGCTAACATATTCTTGCTTTGCATATTCCTCTTTGATTTAGAAGATGCTGTTGCACAAACAACATGCTGATGTAAGAAACACAAATGAATAGTGTCATTATAGAACACTAGTGTATTTATATTAAGAAGGAAAGTGAAAACAGTATGGTTGTCATCAACATTGTTACATGTGCTGAGTTGACCATGCAGACTGAACACAAGTGTCTTGTGGTTGAGGAACATCAAATGCGCTCCTTGAGTGACAGGGGGCGGGGCTAAGTCTGTATGGAAAGTGGCACGGAGAGAAAGGGGGGAGAGAGATGACTCAAGTAGCGAAGTAAACTATAAAAATTGAGATTACACATGGCGTATCACATTTAACAAACCAAACATTCAAATAAAAACCCAAACCGGTCCCTGCATCAATACCGGTATATCATAAAATACGGTATACCGCCCAGGCCTAGTCTCAAGTGGGACAAACAACTTTAATATGGCAGATTTGTTCCTGTTTTTTGACCAAAGATCTTGAGGGAGTATGCGAGGCAGACGTTCCCTTCACCTAACCGAGTTCTGCTAGGAACAAGCCGAACCTAGTTTGTAGATGCCTTGACGGCACTATTTTAACGATCCAAATGCAAACATAAATCTTAGTGCACTCGCTGTTGCTTTGTGGGTGTGTCAGAAATATTTGTTATATTTTGACAGCGGGAATTATGGGCGCACACCTGCCGTTTAGTGTAAAGAGGCAGGCTTTCTATGAATTATACCGTTGTTGGTCTGACGAGGGCTTGACTACTCACTGGTCAATGAAAGCCTTTTCCAAAGTAAAAAATAAATACATCTTTCCTTGTTTCAGGTCAACATCATAAACAAATTGTACATATATTTGATTTCCAAAAAACATAATCAGGTAACATAAAACATAGCATAACAAACAACAAAACAATGAGAGCGAACAAAAACACACTTAACAATTGTACGTTCACTCTCTGCTCTCTTACAATGTTTCATTGCCTCTAACGATTTGTTTTTCGATACAAGCCTTCCTTAATTTGACTGTTGCATAGTGTGTGGCTGTAGTGTATAGAGAATACAAAATATCCCTAACAAAAATTATTCCATACAAGAAAGCGGAGTCAAATGGGCCAGGGTCCAGTTGTATCAACAAAAGACCCATAGTATTTGTATATTGACACTTCTTAGGGTATCTGCAAGTTTAGGGAGAAGAGATCCAATATTGTTAAGTAATCTCTTTCCTTGTTCCGAAATATAGTGCTCATTTTCTCCAGTGGCAGCACTTTAAAGACCTTATAATTCCCCTGATGTATTGTTAGTGGCTGGTAGCTCGTACAGTTAAGGAGAATACATTTGCGGCCAACAAAGAGTATTTCTTTTAAGATTGAGCTGTGCTATGGTAAACAAGGTCCTATTTCCAATGACACTTATAGATGATCCATTCCTAGAATGGAATTCCTTTATCCATTCCTAGAACATTGTAATAATGGAGTCCAAAACAGATGGCCATGAGTGGCTTTTTCCTTCTTACACATATTACAGGTATCAGATGATTTCGCATTCATTTTTATTACATATAATGGAAGTCATATGAACCTTTTGCACAATCTTTATATTGTATCTTTTGTATCTCTCGAGCACATCTTTTATCCAGTTTTGAATTTCTGGGCCTCTTTCCAGCTCTGTTTCCCATACCCTAGTCAGAGCACCTGTGTTACTTTCAACATTAGTGTATAGCAACATAAAAATTGCTATACAATTTTGTCAACTGTGGTTCGTATTGGGTTCTGTGGGGGGAACACCATGTTGGATTCAATAAGATACGCATAGAATTGTCTGTGTGATACAGCACATTTTTTGTTGGATTTGCTGAAACAATAGCAATATCACCATCAAACATCTCTATTGACCTTTTATCTTTCTGTTACCAGAGGTGGAAAATGCTGTTAGGAACACCAGGGGGAAGACCTTGTTTTTAATAAGGGGAGTCAGAACAGAGAAGTAATCCTTTCTCCCAAGGTGTTTGCAAATATCTCTCCAGACTTTAAAGGGATTCTTTGGGATTTAGCAATGATGCCGTTTACCTAATTCCCCAGAGTCAGAAACTCGTGGATACCATTTTTATGTCTGTAGGAACTTAGAGGTAGTTTCGTGGACCAATGCTAACTGTGCGACTGCATTCCATTTTTTTTTATCACTGGCCTGAGGGGCATGGTATCAACTTTATCCAGTTAACGAAATTATCTCCCGCTTAAGTACTTTAAATAGGTATGGCCATTCTACTCGGTCAAATGCCTTCTAAGCATCCAGTGATCGAGCAGTGAGCCTATGTTGTGATTGCTCACCGTGTTGTATTATGCGGAGGAGATTTATGAAATTGATGAATGAATGCCTTTGCGTCTACCAGCTTTATTAAAGGTGGTAGAAATCTTTCTAGTCTCCTAACTAGGGTCTTAGATAAGAGTTTACTGTCCACATTAATAAGGGACACAGGCCTATAGCTCATGCGGTCTTCTGCTGGTTTACCTTTCTTTAGAATAAGATTAATATTAGCACGGTTTAAAGTTGGAGGTAGTTCGCCATTGGCAAAGGAGTCTGTATACATTCCTAAATAGGGATTCTGTTAATTCTTGTCAATTCTCAGAAGGGTTTAATTGCCTTTTCTATTTATATTCTTTGGATATCTCTTGCATTGTAATTCTGCCTCCCACAGGTATTGTTGGGAGAGAGTTTATCCAGAAAGGATTGCATGTCAGCCAGATTATTGCTGGAGTCTGAGCTGTAGAGCGACAGTTAATTTCTCTAGTGTTGAATCGTTCCAACCCTGATTGATGCTTTAATGAAGGGATAGCAGCTGGTGCAGTTGTATTATTTGCCAGTCTTGAAAGGAGGAGATTTTGCTTACTTCCGTATTCATATAATCTGTGTCTAGCCTGGAAAAAAAGATGCTTTTGATTTATCTGTAAGCAGTTAGTCTAATGCTGATCTTGCAGCTTGTAATTCTTTGAAGTCTTTTTAAATTCATCTTCAAGTTGCCTTACTTAACTCTAAGTCCAACTGTAGTTTTAACGGTTTCTCTCTTTAAACAGCAAGAAACAATCTTAGTTTTAATATCACGTGCACAATTACAGTGAAATGCCTCCAATGCCTTGCCAGGTCTAAACCCAACGATGCAGTAATCAATGTATTACTACAAATTATTCCCTCTCATAACTGTCTTGCCTGCTTCTCAAATTATTGAGGGAGATATGTTGGATGTTTCATCGTTCTCCATGTAGAGATTCCATTGATTCTTTAAATAGACAATGAATTCAGGTGTGGTTCGATCATAGGCTGTGTCACAGCCGGCCGTGACCTGGAGACCCGCGAGGCACATTTGGCCCAGCGTCGTCCGGGTTAGGCAAGTGTTAGGCCGGCCGGGATTTCCTAGTCCCATTTGCGCTCTAGCAACTCCTTGAGGCGTGGCGGGCAGGGTGCCTGCAAGCTGACTCCGGTCGCCAGCTGTTCGGTGTTTCCTCTGACACATTGGTGCGGCTGGCTTCCTGGTTAAGTGAGCAGTGTGTTAAGAAGCAGTGCGGCTTGGCCCATTCGCTTTTCGAAGGACGCATGGCTTTTTACCTTCGCCTCTCCCGAGTCCCATCGCTGCAACTCCCCTACGGACAAGACTGTAACTACCAATTGCATATCACGAAAAAGGGGCAAAAAAATACAAAAATATGTTTATGTATATATATCTATATATATAATGTTGTTTCTGGTGTCCTTTGACAGCTCTTTGGTCATGGCCGTAGTGGAGTTTGAATGTTTGAGGTTGTGAACAGGTGTCTTTTATACTGATAACAAGTTCTAACAGGTGCCATTAATACAGTTAACGAGTGGAGGACAGAGAAGCTTCTTAAAGAAAAAGTTACAGGTCTGTGAGAGCCAGAAATCTTGCTTGTTTGTGGGTGACCAAATACTTATTTTCCACCATAATTTGCAAATTAATTCATAAAAAATCCTACAATGTGATTTTCTGGATTTTTTTTCTCTAATTTTGTCTGTCGTAGTTGAAGTGTACCTATGATGAAAATTACAGGCCTCATCTTTTTAAGATGGAGAACTTGCACAATTGGTGGCTGACTAACTACTTTTTTGCCCCACTGTATGTGTTATTTCATAGTTGTATTGTCATCACTATTATTCTACAATGTATAAAATAGTTCTAAAAAAATGAAGAACCCTTGAATGTGTAGGTGTCAACTTTTCTATCATTCTGGGGGATAGGAAATATGCAGACATTTACATTAATGGAAGCTACAATCTATCTGCAATGTTAAATGTACATTTAAAAAAAGGTCTAGGGCTCTATTTTTACAAGTGTTGTTCGTCTGTTTGTTTTTGTCTACTGCAGAGAAGCGAACAGACACCAACGGCAGGGTTTATTTTGTTCACCACACAACGCGGATGACTCAGTGGGAGGACCCACGGACACAAGGGTCAGTTGAACTTCTAAACAAACAACACAAGTATTGTACTGTTAATCAAAACTCTTGCATTGCTGTCGATGCCCTGTAAATAAGTGTGTGTGTCTGTCCCTCCTGTAGGCTGCTGAATGACAAGCCCCTACCTGAAGGCTGGGAGATGAGGTTCACAGTGGATGGCATCCCCTACTTTGTGGACCACAACCGGAGAACCACCACCTACATAGACCCTCGCACGGGCAAATCCTCCCTGTGAGTCTAGTAAACTCTCAAGTGTTCATTCACCCTTTGATTTCTGGATGGCTCTCTAATCTCTAGACTCGCTTACTCATTCACTTACGTGCTAATACACCCACATATTTAAAATACTTCATTTTAATCCACAAATCGCATTAGTCAACGTTCACAGGTGCACTCACCCACCTAATTGACCATTCCCTAAGCCCACCTCCATTTTCCAGGAAGTCCAAAGCCTAGTTCAAACCATTGGAGAAAACCCCTCACAATGATCGCAAACTGTTTTTAATACACAATGAAATTAAACACAAAACTGTTTTTAATACACAATGAAATTAAACACAGACTACCCCTTGTGGATCAGGAGACTCCTGGGAATGTTGTGGTGGACAGTCATTACAATTGCTTCACGTGAACCTGGTAAAATGAAGTTTGTATTATGGCAAGTCACTGGATGCCTCTGAATGCAGTGTAAAAGTTATATTCATAATAGCTAATATGGCTAACTAACATGCATTAGGAGAAAACATGTTATATTAATTGGCTAGCTAGTGTTAGCAAAGATTTCAATGTTGACGCAAGTAGGGCTGGGCGCTATACCATATTTATGCACGGACCGATTTGGGTTTTTACTTTACATTCTATAACGGTATTTTAACGTTTGGTTTGTTAAATGTGATACGACGCGTGTAATGTCCATTTTTATAGTTTACTCCGCTACTTGAGTCGTCCCTCCGCTCTCTCTCTCTCTCTTCGTGCCGCTTTCCACACAGACCTAGTCCCACCCTCTGTCACTCAAGGAGCGTATTTGTTGTTGCTTGACCACGAGACACGTTCGTTCAGTCTGCATGGTACATGCAACAATGTTGATGACAACAATGTTTACACTTTGATCTTAATATAAATCCACTAGCGTTCTATAATTACAATATTACTTTGTGTTTCTTACATCTGCAAACAGCTAGTTTATATTTTCTCAGCAAGTTAAGCTAAATCGTGTTAGCCACTAATGCTAATCGCTAGTTAGCTGGCAGAGTCAGAGCGAACGGAGCTAGCTAATACAGCCTGATACCAGTACTGGTGGAGGCTTAAATCAGCATGTTGTTTGTGCAACAGTATCTGCTAAATCAAAGAGGAATAGGCAAAGCATGAATATATATGGGCTATATAAATAAAGATTTAATGTAGCCAAAGATTATAGCGTCCCCTAGGAAACACGGGACATCACTTGGGTTCCTAACCTGTCACAATAACTCGTCCATGGCATTTTCATTCGTTGTCATGTCAAACAACACTGTATTCAAAGTGCCCACTATTATTTATATTCTAATTATAGAATTATAATAAACATATTTGCATGAATCAAAAAGTTCACCCAAGTGTTTTGATCTAAATCGCAATTTCAACATTTGGTTAAAAATAAGGCCTGGTAATTTTGCCCATATCGTGGCAGTGTGGAAATGATCTCAAACGAGTGCAGGAAATGCAGAAATTGATGGAAACGCCGGAAATTATTTTAGGTTGAAGTTGAATTGAACAGTATAAAACAATCAGAATGGAGAAAGACCCATTGAGAATATATGTGTTGCTACCCTAGGGCCACGCACTACTCATAAAGCAAATTTAGAACTTTTATTAATCAAAAACATAAAATACCGTGAAAAATTTGAAAAATACCATATGATATTTTGGCCATATCGCCCAGCCCTAGACTCAAGGAGCGCTAGGTAACCAGTTAGCAAACAATGCATTTTAAGGTATAACAGTCGCAATTACCCCTGGGGCGGCTGGTAACCTAGCGGTTAAGAGCGATGGGTTAGGAACTGAAAGGTCGCTGGTTTGAATTCCTGAGCCGACAAGTTTGAAAAATCTGCCGTTCTGCCCTTGAGCAAGGCAGTTAACCCCCAACAACAACTGCTACCCGGGTGCTGTTGACGCGGAAGTCGATTAAGACAGTCCCCCACACCTCTCTGAGGGGTTGGGTTAAATGCGGAAGACAAGTTCTCGTTGAATGCATTTAGTTGTGCAACTGACTAGTTATCCCCTTTGCCTTTCTTTCCCTGGTGAAACTGTTCATTAATTTAGCCATTTAACCTCTTGCTCCTACCTGACACGCAGGCGTCCCATCTAGACATCTGGAAATGCAAATGCGCTACGCTAAATGCTAATAGTACTAGTTAAAACTCAAACGTTCATTAAAATACACATGCAGGGTATTGAATTAAAGCTACACTCGTTGTGAATCCAGGCAACAAGTCAGATTTTTAAAATGCTTTTCGGCGAAAGCATGAGAAGCTATTATCTGATAGCATGTAACACCCCAAAAGACCCGCAGGGGACGTAAACAAAATAATTAGCATAGTCGGCGCTACACAAACCGCACAAATAAAATATAAAACATTCATTACCTTTGACCATCTTATTTGTTGGCACTCCTAGATGTCCCATAATCACTATTGGGTCTTTTTTTCCCCGATTAAATTAGTCCATATATAGCCTAGATATCGATCTATGAAGACTGTGATAAACGAAAAAAAATAGCGTCTTATAACGTAACGTCATTTTTTAAAATTAAAAAGTCGACGAGAAACTTTCACAAAACACTTCGAAATACTTTTGTAATGCAACTTTAGGTATTAGTAAACGTTAATAAGCGATCAAATTGATCACGAGGCGATGTATATTCTATAGGGGTACGTCTGGAAATAATGTCCGGGTAAATCTCAACCAAAATATCCGGTCAAAGACCGGAAGAAAGGCTCTGCCTTGCGTCCGATTGACCAAGAAACAAATCGTAGGCAAATGACAAGCCTGTTGACATCGTGTGGAAGCTGTAGGTATTGCAATCTCGGCCGCATTTAATGTGGTTCGCCTTTATCAATCGGTTGAAGTGGCGCATGGATATATGTTTCCATTTTCGGTGATCAGATTTTCCTGCACTTTTCGATGAAACGCACGTTCTGTTATAGTCACAGCCGTGATTTAACCAGTTTTATAAACGTCTGAGTGTTTTCTATCCACACATACTAATCATATGCATATACTATATTCCTGGCACGAGTAGCAGGGCGCTGAAATGTTGCGCGATTTTTAACAGAATGTTCGAAAAAGTAGAGGGTCGACTTAAGAGGTTAAAAAAGTTTTTGCCATTGTCCTCATTGGCTTCCATGCTTTTGAAACGTGAGTTTGTCATGACTCGGGTTTGGTTAGCAACGTTTGCTATCCACCGTAGCGCTGTGATTTTTTTTGCCCCAAATTCTGGGGTGGGTCTTAACGAAGGTTCAATTGTGTCACCCAATTCAGAGATGGGAAAATGTATTTCATCTTTGCTTCCCACAGTGAGAATGGGCCCCAGATCACCTACGTCAGGGACTTCAAAGCGAAAGTGCAGTACTTCAGGTTCTGGTGTCAGGTATGTACCCTACACACCCTGAATCCTAGTTTCAAGTTTGTCACGTGCACTAGTACACGTGCTTGCTCTTTCCCAACAATGCAGTAGTACTATACATTTTTTTTTAAATAAGAGAAAGCCAACTTGAACAAAAACACAGGAAATATAAATAATAACACAAAGTAAGTAAGCTATATACAGGGTCAGTGCCAATACCATATGCAATGTGCAGGGATACTGGCATGGTAGGGTTAGATATGTAGGGTGGTAAGGTGACTAGGCATCAGGATATATGATAATCAGAGGAGCAGCAGTGTATTTGATGATTGTGTGTGGGTGTAGAGTCTGTATGAATGTGTGTGCGTGAGTAAATGAAGAGTGTGTGAGTGTGTAAAATGTGCATAAAGTGTGTGTGTGTGCGTATAGAGACAGTGCAAAAATATAAACGTCAATGCAGAAAGTCCATGTAGCCCTTTTGTTGGCTATTTAGCAGTCTCATGGCTTGGGGATAGAAGCTGTTCAGGAGTCTGTTGGTGTCAAACTTGATGCTCCGGTACCACTTGCCACACGGAAGCAGAGAGAACACTATGGCTTGGGCCTTTAACAATTTGCCGGCCCTTTTCACATGGCCTGATATAGAGGTCCTGGACGGGAGGGAGCTCTGCGCCACTGCCTTCGGAAAGTATTCAGACCCCTTGACTTTTTACACATTTTGTTAGGTTACAGCCTTATTCTAAAATTGATTAAATTGTTTTTTTCCCCCTCATCAATCTACACACAATACCCCCATAATGTTAATTTATTAAACATAAAAAACTATACATAAACTATTCAGACCCTTTACTCAGTACTTTGTTGAAGCACCTTTGGCAGCAATTACAGCCTCGAGGCTTCTTGGGTATGACTCTACAAGCTTGGCACACCTTTATTTGGCGTGTTTCTCCCATTCTTCTCTGAATATCTCAAACTCTGTCAGGTTGGATGGAGAGCGTCGCTGCACAGCTATTTTCAGGTCTCTCCATAGATGTTCTATCCGGTTCAAGTCCGGGCACTGGCTGGGCCAATCAAGGACATTCAGAGACTTGTCCCAAAGCTACTCCTCTGTTGTCTTGGCTGTGTGCTTAGGGTCGTTGGCCTGTTGGAATGTGAACCTTCGTCCCAGTCTGAGGTCCTGAGAACTCTGGGGCATGTTTTCGTCAAGGATCTTTCTGTACTTTATTCCGTTCATCTTTGCCTTGATCCTGACTAGTCTCCTGTTCCCTGCCACTAAAAAACATCCCCACACCACCATGCTTCACCGTAGGGATGGTGCCAGGTTTTCTCTAGATGGTGACGCTTGCAATTCAGGACAAAGAGTTAAATCTTGGTTTCATCAGACCAAAGAATCTTGTTTCTCATGGTCTGAGAGTATTTAGGTGCCTTTTGGCAAACTCCAATCGGGCTGTCATGTGCCTTTCACTGAGGAGTGGCTTCCGTCTGGCCACTCTACCATAAAGGCCTGATTGATTACCTCCCTGACCAAGGCACTTTTCCCCCGATTTCTCAGTTTTGCCAGGCGGTCAGCTCTAGGAAGAGTATTGGTGGTTCCAAACGTCTTCCATTTAAGAATGATGGAGGCCACTGTGCTCTTGGGGACCTTCAGTGCTGCAGACAATTTTTGGTACCCTTCCCCAGATCTGTGCCTCAACACAATCCAGTCTTGGAGCTCTACGGACAATTCCTTCGATGAGGTCAATTTCGTGTCTCATACCAAAGGGTCTGAATACTTATGTAAGGTATTTCTGTTTTTATATTTTGTAAATTAGCAAACATTTCTAAGAACTTGTTTTCGCTTTGTCATTAAGGGGTATTGTGAGTAGATTGCTGAGGAAACATTTTTATTTATTCCATTTTAGAATAAGGCTGTAACATAAAATGTGGAAAAAGTCAAGGGGCCTGAATACTTTGAAGGCACTGGGCTGTCTGCACCACCCTCTATAGAGCAGTTGCGGTGCAGTTGCCATACCAAGCAGTGATGTAGCCAGTCAAGATGGCCTCAGTGGTGCAGCTGTAGAACATTTTGAGGATTTGAGGGCCCATGCCACCATGACTATGGTTTTGTAGTCAATGAACAGCATTCTCACATAGGTATTCCTCTTATCTAGGTGAGTGTGGAGTGCAATTTGAGATTGCATCGTCTATGGATCTGTTTGAGCAGTATGCAAATTGGAGTGGGCCTGGGACGATGGAGATGATTTGTACCATAACCAGCCTTTCAAACACTTCATGATTACAGATGTGAGTGCTATAGGGTGGTAGTCATTGTGGCAGGTAGTCTTAGGAACAGGAATGATGGTGGTCAGCTTGACACATGGGGAATACAGACTGGGACAAAAGAGAGGTTGAAAATGACAGTGAATATGCCTACCACTGTCCTGCACACGCTCTAAGAATGCGCCCTGGAATACCGTCTTGCCCTCCGAGTCCTAATGAGTCTTGACCTGATTTAAAAACCTTACTGACGTCGTCCGCGTAGCGCAAGATCACCCAGTCCGCGGGGTCCCTCGTGCACGGCTCGGTGTTGTTGTTGTCAAACCGTGCATTGAGTTAATCTGGCAGAAAGGCAAAATTGGCCAGATCACAGCTGGGTCTTTCTTTGTAATCCGTAATGGACTGTAGCCCCTGCCACATGTGTTGGGCATCAGAGCCTGTGTAATAGGATTCCACCTCGTTCCTATATTGTCCTTTTGCTTGTTTGATGGCTCTGCAGAGGCAGTTCTTGTACATGTTTGTGTCCTCAGCCATAGCCTTAGTGTTGGCTGCGGTTGACCTGTCCTTTAGCACCAACCTCAAGGCTATGGGCTTTTGATTGGGGAATCAGCGAACCCACACTTTGGGGACAACATCGGTGATGCATTCCTAATGTAGCTGGTGACTGAGCTCATTAGCTCGCTGATGCTGTTTGCGGAGTCCCGAAACATGTTCCAGTCAGCGCTAGCAAAGCCGTCTTGTAGCATAACCTTCGAAATGGAGGACCAGCTTCTGCTTGTAAACAGGAAGCAGGAGTATAGAGTCATGATCTGCTTTGCTGAAGGGGGGACAAGCGAGGGCCTTGTATGTTTGCTTGTGTGTAGAGTAACCATGGTATAAGACTTTATCACCCATAGTAACGTAGGATGAAAGGAAAGCAGCTTTCGGGTGCATGGCTTCCTGCTTGTTTATAGCCTCATACAGTTTAAGTGCCAACTTGAGGTATTCCAAGATGCGCTAGCTAGGTATTCCAAGATGGGCGAGGTATTCCAAGATGGGTGAACAATGGGTCGAGACTTACACTGCGCTAGAGTCAGCACACTGTTTGCTGTTGATTTCCCTGAATCCAATGTCCTGTCTGCTCGAGAATCCATCTAGTTGGATAGCCATGGGGTTATTGAGGGTCGGGTATCTAGTCCGAAAGGCCAGTTTCATCAAAACACACAATATTGCAGTTACGAGAGTCCATTTTGTTATCAAGTGACTGGCCAGTAGAATGGAGGGAGTAGGTGGCCGGCGTGTGGATAGCCCCGGCGTGTGGATAGCCTGAAAATTGGATCGGAATTACACAGAGCCCAGGGCAGATTTAGTTTACTACCGATCTGATGTTCAAAAGTTCTTGTTGATCATAAGAAATCATAGTGGATGCATTTCGTGCAAAAATAGTAAAGATAAACGCAAAATAACAAAGTTGGCTCACAAGACGGCAGCCATACAGTACGGCGTCATCTTCAATCACTACTAGATTGTAGTGTGCACTTTATATCCTCAACCACCTCTGCCCTCTACCACCACCACCTCTAAGTATCGTTTTTGTTTTTCTTTTGGACACTCTTGAAAACAAGATTCGAGAGATTTCATTCTGCTAAATTTTAAATAAATATTCAGTGAGTCTTTGGCATTGTGTCCTAATTCTCCCAAAGTATGCACTTACAGGTGCACTCTACCCCATGTCTTTAAAAGGAGTATTGGTGTATTTATTGCCGGGTTAGAGGGAGATTCCACTAGACCTGGGTCAAAATATTATTAAGCATTTTTACAATACTTTGAGCATTTGCTTAAGCCTGTCTGTAATGCCTCGTGGGTGGATTTGCACTTTTTGGGATATTCGTATTGGTTAAATTGCAACAGGCAAGCTCAATCAACCACAGCTCAAGTATTGGAGCCCAGATCTGGCTTCCACCAGTCTAATTTTCCTTTTAAATTCATGAAGGGAAGTAAACACGTGCACGCACTCTTAAGTGAAAATTAGGAGTTGCCCTTAGGTCGAATAGTTAGTTTTAATTGGAAGTTAGGATTTGTCATTTATGGCAGAAGGGTAGAAAATGGTTACCCATAGTTATTCCTCTTGTTCCTGTGGCCGTAAATTGAGTAATTCTCTTCGTCTTCCAGCAACTGTCAATGCCACAGCACATCAAGATCACCGTCACCCGCAAAACTCTGTTTGAGGATTCATTCCAGCAAGTGAGTGTATAAAAAAAGGATATTTTATAAAGAAATTAATAATAATATATTGTAGGCCTGTGAATTAATAAAAAATAACACTAGTTGAAAAGACATCAGTGTTAGAGAAATAGTTTGTAATATTCTTTCCGTACTCTATTTTTGTACCATTGCCCATGGTACAGAATAGTGGATGAATATAGGGGCTGTGTTCCAAGAGTAGTCGAACGTTGTAACTGTTTCCAATTCTGTATCCATCAGATGATGAGCTTTCATCCACAAGATCTCAGGCGGAGACTGTGGATCATTTTCCCTGGAGAGGAAGGCTTGGACTATGGAGGAGTGGCAAGGTGAATTCTGATAGGTTAAGTATGAACTCATATTAGAGCGCATTGCAGATTGAATGTTTTTTTGTGTGTGCGTGTATGGAATATGTGTGTGTGTGTGGTACATGTTCTTATATAGTGTGTGTGTGTTCTCAGGGAGTGGTTCTTCTTGCTATCCCACGAGGTGCTGAACCCAATGTACTGCCTGTTTGAGTATGCCGGCAAGGACAACTACTGTCTCCAGATCAACCCTGCCTCCTATATCAACCCTGACCACCTCAAGTACTTCAAGTTCATTGGACGATTCATTGCCATGGTACCTACCTCAATACTCTCTATGGGGTGAAACTTGACTTACACTTAGGTTGAATTTCCACACTATTTTGTTGGAATAATACTGTGAAATTGTGAAAATTATGATAATGCCTTGAAAATTATGATAATACAACTATAATGCACGGATTTATAGATACACTTCTCCTTAATGCAACCCCTGTGTCAGATTTCAAAAATACTTCACTGAAAAAGCACACCATGCTATATTCTGAGTACAGCTCTCAGATATCCATACATATATCCGCCATGTTGTGGAGTCAACATTAGTCAGAATAGCATTATAAATATTAACTTACCTTTGCTGATCTTCATCAGAATGCACTCCCAGGTATCCCAGTTCCACAATATATGTTTGTTTTGTTGGATAATGTCCATCATTTATGTCAAAATAGCTCCTTTTGTTGACACACGTTCACTAGTTTCAGACGAGAAGTCAAAAAAGTTCCGTTACAGTCCGTAGAAAAATGTGAAACGATGTACAGAATCAATCTTTAGGGTGTTTTTAAAATAAGTCTTCAATAATGTTCCAACCGGAGAATTCTTTTTTATCTTCAGAAATTAAGTGGAACTTTCACGTGAGCGCTCGAGACTGAGCTTGTGGCTGCTGGCAGATCTCTGACTCATTCCCCTCTCATTCCCCCCTCCTTTATAGTAGAAGCATCAAACAAGTTTCTAAAGACTGTTGACATCTAGTGGAAGCCTTAGGAAGTGCAAAATTACCAATATCCCACTGTGTATTCGATAGCAGCGGAGTTCAAAAACTACAACCTCAGATTTCCCACTTCCTGGGTGGATTTTTTCTCAGGTTTTTGCCTGCCATATGAGTTCTGTTATACTCAGACATCATTCAAACAGTTTTAGAAACTTCAGAGTGTTTTCTATCCAAACCTACTAATTGTATGCATATTCTAGCTTTTATGGCTGAGTAGCAGGCAGCTTAATTTGGGCACACCTTTCATCCAAAAAGGAGTTAAGAGAAAATACCTTAAAAATATATATAATTAAATTAACAAATAATTCAAGAGCAGCAGGAAAATAACAATAGCGAGACTCTATACAGAGGAGACCGGTACAGTCAATGTGCAGGGGCACCTGTTAGTCAAGGTAATTGAGGTAATATGCCTTCCTCTGACACCGCCTGGTATAGAGGTCCTGGATGGCAGGAAGCTTGGCCCCAGTGATGTACTGGGCCATACAAACTACCATTTGTAGTGCCTTGTGGTCGGAGGCCGAGCAGTTACCATACCAGGCAGTGATGCAACCAGTCAGGATGCTCTCGATGGTGCAGCTGTAGAACCCCTTGAGGATTTACATTTAAATCTTTTCAGTCTCCCGGGGGGGAATAGGCTTTGTCGTGCCCTTTTCACGACTGTCTTGGTGTGCTTGGATCATGTTAGTTTGTTGGGGATGTGGACACCAAGGAACTTGAAGCTCTCAGCCTGCTCCACTACAGCCCTGTCGATGAAAATGTGTGCGTGCTTTGTCCTCCTTTTCCTGTAGTCCACAATCATCTCTCGCTGCACAACAGGTGATATTCTGTTCAAACTCTGTATGCCATAGACTCTCCAACCCTGTTCCTGCAGATACCCAGTGCTTTGTGCTTTGGGAAACCAAGTGAAATCTGTTTGGGAACATCAATAGTCATGTTTTCACAACTAAACATATTTCATTAAACTGTTAATAGCCCCTCTCTCTGCACACTGGATAAAGAAATTAAGGAGAGAGGGTAACTCAGTGGTGAGATATTCTCTAGCGAAAGGTAATGTTTATGAAAATATTGAAAATGCCCTATTATATTAGGCTATTCAAAATCAAAGGACTCTCAGACCATGAGAAATACGATTCTCTGGTGTGATGAAACCAAGAATTAACTCTTTGGCCTGAATTCCAAGCATCACGTATGGAGGAAACCTGGCACCATCTCTACAGTGAATCATGGTGGTGGCAGCATCATGCTGTGGGGATGTTTTTCAGTGGCAGGGACTAGGAGATTAGTCAGAATCAAGGGAAAGATGAATGGCGCAAAGTACAGAGAGATCATTGATAAAAACCTGTTCCAGAGCGCTCAGGACCTAAGACTGGGGTGAAGGTTCACCTTCCAACTAGAGAAAGACCCTAAGCACACAGCCAAGACAACGCATGAGTGGCTTTGGGACAAGTCTCAATGTCCTGGGTGTCCCAGCCAGAGCTGGACTTGAACCAAATCGAGCATCTCTAGAGATACTTGAAAATAGCTGTGCAGCAAAGCTCTCCATCCAACCTGACAGAGCTTGAGAAGAATGGAAGAAACTCTCCAAATACAGATGTACCAAGCTTGTAGCGTCATACCCAGGAATACTCGAGGCTGTTCTCGTTTCCAAAGCTGCTTCAACAAAGTGCTGAGTAAGGGGTCTGAATACTTATGTAAATGTGATATTTCCATATTTCAAACAACCTGTTTTTGCTTTGTCATTATGGAGTATTGTGTTTAGATTGATGCGGGGAGAATAAAAAAAAAAAAAAATACAATAAGGCTGTAACGTAAGTGGAGGGGTCTGAATTCTTCCCGAATGCTCTGTATATTGGCCTATGCATAAGCTCTAATATGCATATGGATGTTTTGAATTAATCATCACCTTGGAAAGTGCTGTCCATTTTGTTCTGCTTTGAAACAACATCCACAACGACCATGTTTTCCACCCAGTTTCAACCTGTTGTTTTTAACTTTTTTTCTTCAAAATGATCAATCATAGTGAGGGTGAGTGTTTAAACCACATACTGTTTTAATGGTAAGTGTTTGATGTGATTTTCAATCGCATTTGCATTTGCCATTTGATGACTTCAGTCATGTGTGCATACATTCTACGGATGGGTGGTCCCGGGAATTGAACCCACTACCCTGGCGTTACAAGCGCCATGCTCTACCAACTGAGCTACAGAAGGACAATGTCAGGGTGGTTAGAGAGACAATAGAGCCCTGAGTACCAGGCTATTAGTGACCTGATGATCGTTAGCGAGTTGAGTACTACCAATGAATGTCCAGAGTGCGTAAGAGGAGATTACCGTGACTCAACAGTCACGTACAATTTTACTGCGGTCATGACTGATGACTGCCGGCGTGGCGGTAATACTGTCACCGCAACAGCCCTTCACATCCCTGGTTCATTATGTTTCTCTCCAGGCCTTGTTCCATGGGAAGTTCATCGACACAGGATTCTCCCTGCCCTTCTACAAGCGCATCCTGAACAAACCCCTGGCCCTGAAGGACCTGGAATCCATCGACCCGGAATTCTACAACTCCCTCATCTGGATCAAGTGAGTCCGAGAATTGGGAGTAGAAATGGGAATTGGTGTGAACAGCTTTCCTTATAAATGGAAACTGCTTGTTGATTGTTATTGAGTGAGGTTAAGTGTAAGAATGATTATAAGGAAGAGAAGAGGAAAATGTATGACTATAACGATAATGGCGTAGAGGAGGAGCTGATGAGGATGACTGCACTCTTGTGATTCCCAACCACCAGGGATAACAACTTGGAGGAGTGTGGTCTGGAGATGTACTTCTCTGTGGACAAGGAGATCCTGGGGGAGATCACCACTCACGAGCTGAAGCCAGACGGAGGCAATGTCTTGGTCACTGAGGAAAACAAAGAGGAATACATCAGGTAGGATTGCTTTGAAAACCAACTACACTGAACAAAAATAGAAATGCAACATGTAAAGTGTTGGTCCCATGTTTCATGAGCTGAAATAAGAGATTCCAGAAATGTTCCATATGTACGAAAAGCTTATTTCTCTCAAATTTTGTGCACAAATTTGTTTACATCGCTGTTAGTGAGAATTTTTCCTTTGCCAGGATAATCCATCCACCTGACAGGTGTGGCATATCAAGAAGCTGATTAAACAGAGTGATCATTACACAGGCGCACCTTTTTGCTGGGGACAATAAAGGCCACCCTAAAATGTGCAGTTTTGTCAAACAACACAATGCCTCAGATGTCTCAAGTTTTGAGGGAGAGTGCAATTGGCATTTTGACTGCAGGAATGTCCACCCGAGCTGTTACCAGAGAATTTAATGTTAATTGCTCTACCATAAACTGCCTCCAACGTCGTTTTAGAGAATTGGGCAATGCATCCAACCGGCCTCACAACCGCAGACCATGTGTATGGTGTTGTGTGGCCGAGCGGTTTACTGATGTCAAAGTTGTGAGTTGTGTGCCCAATGGTAGCAGTGGGGTTATGGTATGGGCAGGCATAAGCTACAGACAACAAACACAATTCAATTTTATCAATGACAATTTGAATGCACAGAGAAACCGTGATGAGATCCTGAGGGCCATTTTAGGTGCCATTCATTCGCAGCCATCACCTCATGTTTCAGCATGATAATGCACATCCCCATGTCGCAAGGGTCTGTACACAATTCCTGGAAGCTGAAAATGTCCCAGTTTTTCCATGGCCAGCATACTCACCAGATATGTAACCCATTGAACATGTTTGGGATGCTCTGGATCGACACGTACAACAGCATGTTCCAGTTCCCAGCAACTTCATACAGCCATTGGAGAGGAGTGGGACAACATTCCACAGTACACAATCAACAGCCTGATCAACTCTATGCATTAAGCAAATGGTGGTCACACAAGATACTGACTGATTTTCTGATTCACACCCCTATTTATTTATTTTACGTATCTTGTGACCAACAGATGCGTATCTGTATTCCCTGTCATGTGGAATCTATAGATTAGAGCCTAATGAATGTATTTCAATTGACTGATTTCCTTATATGAACTGTAACTCAGTAAAATCTTTGAAATTGTTGCATGTTGCGTTTATATATATTTTTTGTTGAGTGTAGAAATGTGTGTGTGAACACTTTATCAGATGTTTTCTTCTAATAGAAAAAAAGCACATTTTCTGACACATCGTGTCTGTCTTTCTTTGTGTCCCCCTGTGTGTCTGTGTCCTTCCTTCAGGCTGGTGGCAGAGTGGAGGTTATCCAGAGGGGTGGAGGAGCAGACCCAGGCCTTCTTCCAGGGCTTCAATGAGGTCCTTCCCCAGCAGTACCTGCAGTACTTTGACGCCAAGGAACTGGAGGTACACAATGGGTTCATTCGTAGACTGATGAAATGAGTTTCTGTAATGAAGAAATGTGACGTGAAAACCACTGTGCTTTTTAGACCACCTGTAAGGGGACTACCCAAATAGAGGCCTCCTTTAAATCTAACCGTATGGCTGTTACACAGAGACCTACCTTAAGTATTTAAACTTTTCCTTTCAAGTGCTAATGTCTTGCGCTGTATTATCGAATGCCTCGGCCCTAGACTTGATTCTCGGGGTCAATTTGGAAACCAGCAGTGGTCAATCACCACAGTAGCGGGTAAAAAAAAAATATATATATCCCAAAGTGATATCCGGTCCCACCACCAGGTGTTGCTGTGTAGCATGCAGGAGTAGACCTGGTGGACTGGGTTCAAAACTCACTCTGGGTAAAAACTCACTTTCCTCAGAGCGTACAGCTCTTCTCAATTTGAGTATGGTGTAACATAGTATCTGGTCCCCTCCCTGTCCCCCACCCACCAGGTGATGCTGTGTGGCATGCAGGAGATAGACCTGGTGGACTGGCAGAGGCACACCATCTACAGGCACTACGCACGCAGCAGCAAGCAGATCCTCTGGTTCTGGCAGGTCAGAATTGCTCTACCTTTTTAATGAAGCAGTTCATTAATTCATGAATTATGGAATATTGTGAAGGGGTGTTTGGCATAGTTTGACGCGTGAATGTTCTGACGTGAAAATGTTAATTCCAGTTTGTGAAGGAGATGGACAATGAGAAACGTATGAGGCTGCTGCAGTTTGTCACCGGCACCTGTCGGCTCCCCATGGGTGGCTTCGCTGACCTCATGGGTACGTTGGAGAATAAATAATACATGGATTTGAAACAGTTAGAGAGAAGGCTGGCTTTTAACCCCTGCCGTCCCAATATAAGATATGTTTTGTTCTATTAATTTTACTAACTCACACCCAAAGGGATTGTTTATGGATACCGAGCAAATAATCCATCGTGGTCTCGAAAATCGAAAACATGGTCTCAGGTGCCGCTCCGGAATGTCCCATAAGTGTTGAATTGGGTTGAGATCTGGTGACTGAGACACACACACACACACACACACACACACACACACACACACACACACACACACACACACACACACACACACACACACACACACACACACACACACACACACACACACACACACACACACACACACACACACACACACATTAATTCCTTTCCACAATCCACATTTAGGCACACATATATTATTTATTTTGTATTACAGCTTGTGAATCCATCCTGTTTGGTTCATTACCCTACCCTAGCAACAACTGTGGAATGCATAAACGTACACAACCCACCCACACATATACATCTACACCTCTTCCCGTGTACCAAACGTGCACACACACACACACACACACACACACACACACACACACACACACACACACACACACACACACACACACACACACACACACACACACACACACACACACACACACACACACACACACACACACACACACACACACACACACACACAACCCCCTATGCTCCTTTTAAGACCCATCTTTCAAAGTCACTCAGATCTCTTCTTCTAGTCATGATAGCCAAAATACTGGGCAACTGGGCATTTGTATACATGACCCTTAGCATGGGATGATAATTGCTTGATTAACTCAGGAACCACACCTGTGTGGAATCACCTGCTTTCAATATACTTTGTATCCCTTATTTACTCAAATGTGTCCTTTATTGTGGCAGTTACCTGTAGATGGAAATGGACAAACAAGTACAGACTGCTAGACCAGGCCCAATTACAGACATTGAGGAATTTTATGTTACTTGTGTGGATGAGAAGTGAGGAGAGTTGTTTCAAATAATTTTGTTTTTGTTTTTTAGGGAGTAATGGCCCACAGAAGTTCTGCATTGAGAAGGTGGGCAAAGAAAACTGGCTTCCAAGAAGTCACACTTGGTAAGTTCCTTCATGGAGATACTCACAGGTAGTTTTTGAGCACTTTCACTGACTGAATATTAAACGTTGCCCTGCCACACAAGACGACTTTGTTTTTTTCAATTCAACCATAGACAACCTTTCCTCTCTTTCTACAAACAATGAATTTTGTCATCAAATATCTAATACATTTTATGCCACTTTTATCAAAAGCAACTCTGTACAGTGAGAACATAAATATTTACTATGTAATAATAATAATAATAATATATGCCATTTAGCAGACGCTTTTATCCAAAGCGACTTACAGTCATGTGTGCATACATTCTACGTATGGGTGGTCCCGGGGATCGAACCCACTACCCTGGCGTTACAAGCGCCATGCTCTACCAACTGAGCTACACAGGACCATGTGTCTGTGATCCCCGCCGGATTGAACCCCACAATCTTTGTGTTTCTAGTGCCATGCTCTTACCAACTGGGAAGTCTGTACCATTTGTCTATTTACAATGTAATTGTCTCATTCTGTGTTCCTTTTGTGTTTTTAAGCTTTAATCGACTGGACCTGCCACCCTACAAGAGCTATGAGCAGCTGAAGGAAAAACTGATGTTTGCCATTGAGGAAACTGAGGGCTTCGGACAGGAGTAGTAACATGGGGACGCCAAAATGGCCGCCATGAGGAGCCGTTTTCCACACGGCGTTACGCTCTCCAGCACTTTGTTCTGTCTAGGTTTTAGGCAACAGCACTTTTCCCCAGGTCCTGGCTCTCTTTGTAAGGGCAGAAACTGACAAACACTCCTTTCTGCAGTCCCGAGCCCCATTACAGACACACCCCCTGCACCTAAGGTTGGAGTCAGTCCGTCTCCATGGTGATGACCCTTAATACTGACTGATTTACCTTTCACCTCCTAAATTGTGTGTAACCCTGTTGCAGCTTGCCTTATTCAGCCCACGTGTCCGGGAAGGGAGGAGGAGGAAGCGAGCGGGAGGAAGAAAGAGGTAGGGATTGAGAGGAAGAGGGGATGTTCCCTCCCCAACTCACTTCTGTCTCTGTCTCATCTCCACACCGCACCACAGTAGTTAATAATCACGGCGACTATTCAATATGCAGTACAATGTCAGCCGTCATTTCTTCCCTTCCTCTCCCTGAGCTCTGATTTGTTAAGTGTATGAATGGATGGATGAATTACTGTTAGGATCGAGTGCTGCGGATTCTTCCAAAAAGACATTGACCTCTCATCGATTTGACATTTAGAGATTTACAGTATTACTTGATTTAACCTGTCTCTTTCTGAAAGAAATATTGACACTTAAAGCATCTACTTTGCTGGCACACCACCGTGTTGTAGCAGAAGGTATTTGTGAATGTTGCAAAGATGAAAAGCTATATTTTTTATGTGCAATAGCATAGTTTTCTAGTCAGCTGTTTATGCCCTTAATATAGATAAACCAGACATTAATTATTTACTGCAATCCAAAGTTTTTGTTTATAAGTCCGTTTTTAATCAAGTCTCTATTGATTTCAACTCAGAATATGGAGAATGCTTTTTTTATAGCCTGGAATCATTCTATTAAAACAGGGTCGTATTCATTAGGCCTCAAATGGAAGAAAAGTGACAACGTTTTGTCTTAGTGCTCAAGCCATTTTTGTTTTCTGTTTGAAACGGTTTGTTTTTGTGCCTACTGAAGTCGACCCTGGTTTGTTGTCATTACGACGGACCTTTTCTTTCCCAAAAATTCAGGATCAGCACAGTACTATTTTGAGCTGAATAGGGGTTCAAATGTATACGCTAATAACTTTTATTTTTTATTTTTATGGCAAACCGAGTGAGTTACTAATGACGTGGGAGTGTCAGCAGCGTGTCAAGGACAGCGGCTAGGTGAAGAGTATATTTTAGGAGTACATTTTAAGAATGAGATAATTAGGAAGTGAACTAAGACACCGGCTTGTGAGAATCACTCCCTCTGAAAGGTATCGCTTTCCTTTTTTTGTCATATAGAGAATAACTAATAACTCTGATTAAAGATCAAACGATTAAGTGTCCAAACTAGATGATTTTAATGAATGCTCGGCGTGTATACATCCATATACAGTATGATGCAGGGAACTTTTTCAAATGGCGTACTTATTAAGTAGAGCTAAGTATGAATGAATCTGAATATACAGTATATAGTCATGACCCAGACCCATAGCCCTAAGAAATATACTGTATATTCATGTTAAGTGAATAAGAGGGTAAGAATTACAATAACAAGTAGTTAACGTAATTAACTCAACACCAATGCGACCCTAGTTTTATAGGGTTCAGTTTTGTCATTCTAGATATTTTGTTAAAGGTTTGATGCTAAATAAAAAAACGCTATATTTTAAAACCGCTCGAGTGAGCGTAGCAAAACAACTGTGAATCAAAAGTCAAATATGAACCATGTCCATGCACAACCGCAAATGGTCAGCACTGTGTTTTGAGGAAAAATATGTTTGGTAATAGGTAATATTGTATCTTAAAAATCTAGA